>NC_048577.1:37017466-37299966 GCF_013265735.2 Oncorhynchus mykiss | reverse complement strand
AGTGGACTCTGCATTGCTGCAACAGTCATACTGATCTGAACTGGATGGATGGATGTAAGGGGGTCAGCTGAACTCTGGGAAATATCTCTCACTGACTGACTGTCTATTGTAATTGCTACTCCTCTACTCTACTCTACTCTACTCTGTATGTGTGAGGGGAGGTAAACAACAAATGGTTTATCGACTGTATCAAACCCAATGTCCCAATCCCTCTAACCTACAGGAGAGTCTGCCTGGCAGGAATTTCACGTTCTGGCAGTGGTTTGATGGGGTCATGGAACTCACAAAAAAACATCTCAAACCACACTGGAATGATGGGTAAGAATACTTTTTTGACCGTCTAAATTCCTAGAATTTCTACTCCAGAATAACCTGTGGAAATGAGGTTTGACTTGGATTGTGTGTTAGTGTAACATGAGATGCCTGCAGCGTGCACACACTGCCCAAGTAGACAGGGAAATGGACAGAGAAAATGGCTCAACTAAACTAAAGGCCTCTTTTTGTTGTCGTTTGAATGGCAGCTGTAATGTGCTTTCTTTAGTGAGTCTACTTGATAGAGTGCACTTGGTGTGTTTCCCTCTTAAGCCCCCCTGCTGTTGCAGCCTCATATTTTGATTGCTTTTTTAATCTCAGCGAGCCTCTACCAAAAGGCCCTCCCCACAATGGACACGGCTTTACCATGGCAACCACAGAGATATTTATCCCTACCTGTAATGGGTCAAAAGGATACAATTATTGTAGGGGCAGGGGGAGGCATGACAATGTATGTAACAATGTATCTTTGTCTATCTCTGTCCTTATGTCCCCCTCCTGTCCTCCTCCTGTCCTTCTCATGTTCTCCTTATGTTCTCCTCCTGTCCTCCTCCTGTCCTCCTTCTGTCCTCCTCATGTTCTCCTTATGTTCTCCTCCTGTCCTCCTCCTGTCCTACTTCTGTCCTCCTCATGTTCTCCTTATGTCCCCCTCCTGTCCTCCTTATGTGCTCCTCTTGATGTCCTCCTTATGCCCTCCATTTTATTCTCTATACATTTTCCCTCTCTCTCTCTCTCTCTCTCTCTCTCTCTCTCTCTCTCTCTCTCTCTCTCTCTCTCTCTCTCTCTCTCTCTCTCTCTCTCTCTCTCTCTCTCCGTTCTCTATGTACAGGGCGATCCTGGGATTTGTGAACAAGCAGCAGGCCCAGGACATGTTGATGTCCAAACCCAACGGGACCTTCCTGCTCCGCTTCAGCGACTCTGAGATCGGAGGGATCACTATCGCCTGGGTGGCTGAGAATCCCAACAAACCAGGTACTGACAACCAACCAATCAAGCGATCAATCAATTCATTATTTTGTCAGTTATTCAATTAGGCAACACATTCATCTTTGACGGAGAAGGTCTGTAAAAATAGCCAAGTGGAACTATAACAAGTGTGTCTATGTTTCCAGGGGAGAGGATGGTGTGGAACCTCATGCCCTACACAACCAAAGACTTCTCCATCCGCTCTCTGGCTGACCGCATCAGTGACCTCAACCACCTCCTGTTCCTCTACCCAGACAGACCCAAGGATGAGGTCTTCTCAAAATACTACACGCCGCCCCTGTGTATGTACCTCACCTCTATTCGTCTCTATACAAATACATGGTGACATATAATTATACTGTAGTGTCTGTTCTCTATATCTGTTGCAATTTGGTCAGATAGGCTTAACAGCCACACTGAGGAACCTGTGAATGTGGACCATATCTGCAGTCTGAATATAGCGATTCTCCCTGTCTCTCCTTCCCTTGCCTTTCTCTCTTACAGCCAAAGCAGTGGATGGATACGTGAAACCGCAGATCAAACAAGTGGTACCAGAGTAAGTCTCTCTCTCTCTCCTTCTCGCTCTCTATGGCGATAGGGCTGATTTAATCACCTAACAATGTGGCCTGAATGCAGATCAACCATTAGGTCTTCACTCCAGATGGAGGAACCAATTAGAGCCCAGCATCCGCGGGCCTGAGGGCGCCTCTGTCCCTCTCATCACTGCACTTAGTAATGTCAGTCTGGGTAATGAGTTTGCAGGGTCCCTATTGTTACCATGGGGCTGTGGGCCTCTCAATGGGAGGGCTCCAGGGGCTGCTGCCCAGCACCCTGCCTAACCTGATCCTGCTGCTCAAAGGGACTGGTAATTAATGAAGCAGAGGAGGAGGAGCAGGAGGAGGGGGTTGTGGTGGTGAAGGGATGGTGATGAAGGTTGCCGTGGTAACCGACAAAGCTTGCGATCGGATTGACGTTCTCTGACTCGTGCGCGTGTGTCTATCTGTCTGTTTGTCTGGACCTGCAGGTTCACCACGACCAATCCTGACCCAGCAGCAAACCCCACCTACATGGATCACGGAGCCTCCCCTGTTGTCAGTCACCCTCCAAACTACGGCATATACCAGCCTATGTGAGTATAGATTACATATGTGTGCGTGCATGTGGGAGTGTGAGGTGTGCGTGTCTGATGGCCTATGTTACTAACTGGTTCCTGTGTTGTGAGGTGTGTGTGTCTGATGGCCTGTGTTACTAACTGGTTCCTGTGTTGTGAGGTGTGCCTCTGATCCCCTCTGTTACTAACTGGTTCCTGTGTTGTGAGGTGTGCGTGTCTAATGGCCTGTGTTACTAACTGGTTCCTGTGTTGTGAGGTGTGTGTGTCTGATGGCCTGTGTTACTAACTGGTTCCTGTGTTGTGAGGTGTGTCTGTCTGATACCCTGTGTTACTAACTGGTTCCTGTGTTGTGAGGTGTGTGTGTCTGATGTCCTGTGTTACTAACTGGTTCCTGTGTTGTGAGGTGTGCGTGTCTGATACCCTGTGTTACTAACTGGTTCCTGTGTTGTGAGGTGTGTGTGTCTGATACCCTGTGTTACTAACTGGTCCCTGTGTTGTGAGGTGTGTGTCTGATACCCTGTGTTACTAACTGGTTCCTGTGTTGTGAGGTGTGTGTCTGATACCCTGTGTTACTAACTGGTTCCTGTGTTGTGAGGTGTGTGTGTTTGATACCCTGTGTTACTAACTGGTTCCTGTGTTGTGAGGTGTGTGTGTCTGATACCCTGTGTTACTAACTGGTTCCTGTGTTGTGAGGTGTGTGTCTGATGGCCTGTGTTACTAACTGGTTCCTGTGTTGTGAGGTGTGTGTCTGATACCCTGTGTTACTAACTGGTTCCTGTGTTGTGAGGTGTGTGTGTCTGATACCCTGTGTTACTAACTGGTTCCTGTGTTGTGAGGTGTGTGTCTGATGGCCTGTGTTACTAACTGGTTCCTGTGTTGTGAGGTGTGTGTGTCTGATACCCTGTGTTACTAACTGGTTCCTGTGTTGTGAGGTGTGTGTCTGATGGCCTGTGTTACTAACTGGTTCCTTTGTTGTGAGGTGTGTGTCTGATGACCTGTGTTACTAACTGGTTCCTGTGTTGTGAGGTGTGTGTGTCTGATACCCTGTGTTACTAACTGGTTCCTGTGTTGTGAGGTGTGTGTCTGATACCCTGTGTTACTAACTGGTTCCTGTGTTGTGAGGTGTGTGTCTGATACCCTGTGTTACTAACTGGTTCCTGTGTTGTGAGGTGTGTGTGTCTGATGGCCTGTGTTACTAACTGGTTCCTGTGTTGTGAGATGTGTGTGTGTGATACCCTGTGTTACTAACTGGTCCCTGTGTTGTGAGGTGTGTGTGTCTGATGGCCTGTGTTACTAACTGGTTCCTGTGTTGTGAGGTGTGTGTGTCTGAAACCCTGTGTTACTAACTAGTTCCTGTGTTGTGAGGTGTGTGTCTGATACCCTGTGTTACTAACTGGTTCCTGTGTTGTGAGGTGTGTGTGTCTGATACCCTGTGTTACTAACTGGTTCCTGTGTTGTGAGATGTGTGTGTCTGATACCCTGTGTTAGTAACTGGTTCCTGTGTTGTGAGGTGTGTGTGTCTGATACCCTGTGTTACTAACTGGTTCCTGTGTTGTGAGGTGTGTGTGTCTGATACCCTGTGTTACTAACTGGTTCCTGTGTTGTGAGGTGTGTGTGTCTGATACCCTGTGTTACTAACTGGTTCCTGTGTTGTGAGGTGTGTGTCTGATGGCCTGTGTTACTAACTGGTTCCTGTGTTGTGAGGTGTATGTCTGATACCCTGTGTTACTAACTGGTTCCTGTGTTGTGAGGTGTGTGTCTGATACCCTGTGTTACTAACTGGTTCCTATGTTGTGAGGTGTGTGTCTGATACCCTGTGTTACTAACTGGTTCCTGTGTTGTGAGGTGTGTGTGTCTGATACCCTGTGTTACTAACTGGTTCCTGTGTTGTGAGGTGTGTGTCTGATACCCTGTGTTACTAACTGGTTCCTATGTTGTGAGGTGTGTGTCTGATACCCTGTGTTACTAACTGGTTCCTATGTTGTGAGGTGTGTGTCTGATACCCTGTGTTACTAACTGGTTCCTGTGTTGTGAGGTGTGTGTCTGATACCCTGTGTTACTAACTGGTTCCTGTGTTGTGAGGTGTGTGTCTGATACCCTGTGTTACTAACTGGTTCCTGTGTTGTGAGGTGTGTGTGTCTGATACCCTGTGTTACTAACTGGTTCCTGTGTTGTGAGGTGTGTGTCTGATACCCTGTGTTACTAACTGGTTCCTGTGTTGTGAGGTGTGTGTCTGATACCCTGTGTTACTAACTGGTTCCTGTGTTGTGAGGTGTGTGTCTGATACCCTGTGTTACTAACTGGTTCCTGTGTTGTGAGGTGTGTGTGTCTGATACCCTGTGTTACTAACTGGTTCCTGTGTTGTGAGGTGTGTGTCTGATGGCCTGTGTTACTAACTGGTTCCTGTGTTGTGAGGTGTGTGTCTGATACCCTGTGTTAGTAACTGGTTCCTGTGTTGTGAGGTGTGTGTGTCTGATACCCTGTGTTACTAACTGGTTCCTGTGTTGTGAGGTGTGTGTCTGATGGCCTGTGTTACTAACTGGTTCCTGTGTTGTGAGGTGTGTGTGTCTGATACCCTGTGTTACTAACTGGTTCCTGTGTTGTGAGGTGTGTGTCTGATGGCCTGTGTTACTAACTGGTTCCTGTGTTGTGAGGTGTGTGTGTCTGATACCCTGTGTTACTAACTGGTTCCTATGTTGTGAGGTGTGTGTCTGATACCCTGTGTTACTAACTGGTTCCTGTGTTGTGAGGTGTGTGTGTCTGATACCCTGTGTTACTAACTGGTTCCTATGTTGTGAGGTGTGTGTCTGATACCCTGTGTTACTAACTGGTTCCTATGTTGTGAGGTGTGTGTCTGATACCCTGTGTTACTAACTGGTTCCTGTGTTGTGAGGTGTGTGTGTCTGATACCCTGTGTTACTAACTGGTTCCTGTGTTGTGAGGTGTGTGTGTCTGATACCCTGTGTTACTAACTGGTTCCTGTGTTGTGAGGTGTGTGTCTGATGGCCTGTGTTACTAACTGGTTCCTGTGTTGTGAGGTGTGTGTCTGATACCCTGTGTTACTAACTGGTTCCTGTGTTGTGAGGTGTGTGTCTGATACCCTGTGTTACTAACTGGTTCCTGTGTTGTGAGGTGTGTGTCTGATACCCTGTGTTACTAACTGGTTCCTGTGTTGTGACAGGAGTGACTCCATATTAGATGCAGACGGTGACTTTGACCTGGATGACACCATGGACGTGGCGCGACACGTTGAGGAGCTGCTGCGGCGACCTATGGAGAACCAATGGAGCGGCCAGCAGTCGTGACCCTCAACCTCTAACCCCTGACACCAACAAAAGAACCCCGCACCTTTTGACATTTCTGATGGTTTAATTCCATTCATTTCCTCCTGTTCTGTTTCAGATAGCTATAATGTGAAATGTTAATAATGGTTGTGATTGTTTTTTTGTTTTTTCTCCTCAGCATGCAAACTGCACGTCAGTGACCTTTTTTCAGTTTGTCTCCGTGCGTATCTGTAAAACAGACTAGGTAGAAATGCAAAAAAAACACAATGTTACAGTATTGTATGAAAAAAATTCAATTCACGCATGTATTTTAATTTGGTCATAATTCTAACAAAGATATTTGAAGAGCACTCTCCACAACCGGTATGAAGTCATTTAAACAGTTGTACTGTTTTTATTTTTGTTTAGTTATTTTATTATTGTAAATGGTTTATCAACAAAGTTTGTTTTTTATTGAATCCGCCCTCTGCCAAAGAAGAGAAACTTCAATGAATAATTTGTTGTTGTTATTGACAATATCATTGGATTTGTTGCTAAGGGAAGTTTCAATCAGTACTATAATAATTCTGAATCTTTACACACTAAACTCCAAGCAGAATGGCTCTCATTTCATTCTCAGAGCACACTGAGTATCTATGTCACACACACACGCACACACAAGTACACACGCACACACGCACGCACACACACACACGGTTGCATAATATACACTGCTCAGAAAAATAAAGGGAACACTAAAATAACACATCCTAGATCTGAATGAATTAAATATTCTTATTAAATACTTTTTTCTTTACATAGTTGAATGTGCTGACAACAAAATCACACAAAAATTAATGGAAATCAAATTTATCAACCCATGGAGGTCTGGATTTGGAGTCACACTCCAAATTAAAGTGGAAAACCACACTACAGGCTGATCCAACTTTGATGTAATGTCCTTAAAACAAGTCAAAATGAGGCTCAGTAGTGTGTGTGGCCTCCATGTGCCTGTATGACCTCCCTACAACGCCTGGGCATGCTCCTGATGAGGTGGCGGATGGTCTCCTGAGGGATCTTCTCCCAGACCTGGACTAAAGCATCTGCCAACTCCTGGACAGTCTGTGGTGCAACGTGGCGTTGGTGGATGGAGCGAAACATGATGTCCCAGATGTGCTCAATTGGATACAAGTCTGGGGAACGGGCGGGCCAGTCCATAGCATCAATGCCTTCCTCTTGCAGGAACTGCTGACACACTCCAGCCACATGAGGTCTAGCATTGTCTTGCATTAGGAGGAACCCAGGGCCAACCGCACCAGCATATGGTCTAACAAGGGGTCTGAGGATCTCATCTCGGTACCTAATGGCAGTCAGGCTACCTCTGGCGAGCACATGGAAATGCCAGCCCACACCATGACTGACCCACCGCTAAACCGGTCATGCTGGAGGATGTTGCAGGCAGCAGAACGTTCTCCACGGCGTCTCAAGACTCTGTCACGTCTGTCACGTGCTCAGTGTGAACCTGCTTTCATCTGTGAAGTGGCGAATTTGCCAATCTTGGTGTTCTCTGGCAAATGCCAAACGTCCTGCACGGTGTTGGGCTGTAAGCACAACCCCCACCTGTGGACGTCGGGCCCTCATACCACCCTCATGGAGTCTGTTTCTGACCGTTTGAGCAGACACATGCACATTTGTGGCCTGCTGGAGGTCATTTTGCAGGGCTCTGGCAGTGCTCCTCCAGCTCCTCCTTGCACAAAGGCGGAGGTAGCGGTCCTGCTGCTGGGTTGTTGCCCTCCTACGGCCTCCTCCACGTCTCCTAATGTACTGGCTTGTCTCCTGTTAGCGCCTCCATGCTCTGGACACTACGCTGACAGACACAGCAAACCTTCTTGCCACAGCTCGCATTGATGTGCCATCCTGGAGGAGCTGCACTACCTGAGCCACTTGTGTGGGTTGTAGACTCCGTCTCATGCTACCACTAGAGTGAAAGCACCGCCAGCATTCAAAAGTGACCAAAACATCAGCCAGGAAGCATAGGAACTGAGAAGTGGTCTGTGGTCACCACGTGCAGAACCACTCCTTTATTGGGGGTGTCTTGCTAAATCCCTATAATTTCCACCTGTTGTCTATTCCATTTGCACAACAGCATGTGAAATGTATTGTCAATCAGTGTTGCTTCCTAAGTGGACAGTTTGATTTCACAGAAGTGTGATTGACTTGGAGTTACATTGTGTTGTTTAAGCGTTCCCTTTATTTTTTTGAGCAGTGTACATCAGCTCCAGCTGAAACTTGGGGACTTTGGACCCCCTCTTCACTCACAGGGATATATTAATTTCCTGTATTTGCACACAGATGTAATGTAAATACAAGCATGTATCCAGCATGGCCAGGCAGGTCTCTGGACAGCCCATAGAGATAGATAGAGGACTCATCATTAATAGAACCCATTTTAACATGGCCATTGCCATTGAGGTCTTCCACCAATTTAAAGTTGTCAACTGGGTGGGGATTCCTACGAGTTGGGAGCAATCAGCCAATGAAGAAGAATAACATTTACTACTTTAGTACCTCAACGGTGCTGCCCATGCTGTCACACAGACACTTTAATGGCACAGATAAAAAGATGAGTCCTCTATCTACCTCCTTACCCCTGTAAATTATGCATGTGCCATCAACACTACCTCTCATTACCACTCTGTCTGTCTGCCTGGTGTTTTAAACAGCTCATTTGGTCATGTCTTGTTATTGGTTGTGACGTCTAGTGTTGACAATCTATTTGGGGAGCTGTTGGGATGTGTGTAGAGGAGCTGAGGCCACTGGGGTGTGTGTGGAGGTCGGGGTTTAGTTGGGAGATCTGTAGGAAAGTCCATTACTAGGACTGATAGATGAAGAGCCTCTATACTGGGTCCTTATTGGCTTAGTATTGTTCATCTGCTGAAGTACACTAACTACTCAATCCATAGCCTGAGATGACTAGTGGAGATCTAATTCAACTCATTTTACCCTGGGGCAGAGATACCAGTTTTATCATGTGGCAGAGATACCAGTTTTACCATGGGGCAGAGATACATTTTTTTAAGTTTTAAAGCTAATTCCCTGCAATGCTACCAGTTTTGCCATGGGGTGGAGATACATTTTTGCAGGTTTAAAGCAAATTTCCTGTAATTCTACACATTTTGCCATTACTTATGTCATGTTAATGATATCTGAGTGAGTATGACTAGCTAAACTAGTTAGCTAGACTAGTCAGCTGTTAGCTGACATGGCTAATTAAGTGACTGTCACTGACAGAACAGGAGAAAAACCTGCTGATGCACAACCACATTTCGAACCTTCACCTTCTAACTTTCAACAGAAATTTAGACCCCAACTGAGTTCCAAAAAAAAACGGCCCAGGCCCTAAGCGACCGCTTATGTCGCTTATGCTTGGAGCCAGCCCTGATGGTACTCCTGTCTGTCTGTCTGTCTGTCTGTCTGTCTGTCTGTCTGTCTGTCTGTCTGTTTTTTCTCACTCTTTGTCTATCTCTGTCCCTAAGCCTGTCTCCTGTTTGCTGTTATTACTGATCACTGTTACTAAGTCTGCATGTGCATGTCTGTCTCTGTGTGATATAACATAAAACATCAACTGACAACCTAAGGTACAGATAAATAGCTATGTGTGCAGACAATACGAAACGCTTGAACACTTGACTCATCAGTCCTGAGCATGAAGGCCGTTGCTACCATAAAGTTTGGGATATTTTGGCACTGGCTCACTCCCTGTCTTTCAGCCAAGATGTTGTAGTGGGTCTTTCTCCATATACTCCCAGCAGGATTAGTCTGCTATAGTACACCTTAGCTACCGCAGTTTAACAAAGCATGTAACGATAGATCCACCTGTTGCCGTGGCTACTCTGTTCACCCCCCCCCCCACCGCACATACACACACACACTTCTGAACCATTGGGCAATAGCACCACACAACCCCCACAGTCATATTACACACACACACACACACACACACAACCCATCGCCTCTACTCACTCATAAGCTCTGCCCACTCAGGAATGAAGCCCTATGCTTGTTTGATGTATCATAAAATGAAAAATAAGACCAATAGAGTCTCTGTCTATTAGTGGAGGCTGGTGGGAGGAGCTATAGGAGGATGGGCTCATTGTAATGGCTGGAATGGAATAAATGCAACAGAGTCAAACATGTTGTTTCCATATGTTCGATGTGTTTGATACAGTTCCATTGATTCCATTCCAGCCATTACAATGAGCCTGTCCTCCTATAGCTCCTCCCACCAGCCTCCTCTGCTATCTATATACAGCATATATGAATTTATTTTCTGTACCGTAATTCTATTTTATTACAGTATACTGTACGTCTGTGGCACGCCCCTCTGAATGTAATCCCCTTGCATGACCTGAGGAGGGTGCACGTAGAACATGGCAGCCACTGCAACCCCTTAGGTTTCATCTGAAGTATCTGAAAAGAGCCATATTGCAAACAGGAATCAGAAGAATGTTGCTTTTGTGTTTGTCCTGCTGACATTATTTAGTCTTTTCCCATCTTTGTTTCTTGAATTTTTCCAGGTCAAAACAGCTAGTTTTTCTTCTTTGTATTTCTTGATTTTACTGCTATGTTTTGAAGAGTCAAAGCTACATGGGAATTCTTGTGATGTTTCCTTTTTTTTTACGTTATTCTGATCATTTCAAAGTCTTTGCTTCACCTCTTAGTTAGTCTATGTACTCTGGAAGCTGTATATGAGGCTGTGTTCTGTTCAATGTTAGTTCCACATTTGTGGTTTGGTTTTAGCATGTGTTGCAAGGAAAACTGCAATTGAAAAAAAAAAGTTCATAAATAATTTCAACCCTAACATGTATAATGAAGAATAAGTTGTGACTGAATAAATGTAATGGTTTATTTGTTCACATTCAATGTCAGTTTGAACGGCACCTTACCGATACTGTACATGAGACCATTTCAATAGAGTCAATTCAGAATGTAAACTCAAATTCCAATTCTAATTTCTTCTCATTGAAGCATTGAATTTAGATTACTTTCTGAATTGAAAAGGAATAGACCCAACAAACCCTGACTAGCCTTTCAACAGCCTTCGGATTGGGTGTGGGCATCATAGTACTGCTATAACATTGGTTTATGTGATCGGTTGTCCAGTGGCAACTCACATCTGCCATCTTGTGGCAGGAACATATATTGTCTCTGAGACACAGTACCGGACTGGTATGTACTGTCCCTTTAATGCCAGAGGGGCTTTTCTCACCTGTCACTCAGGGCCGAGGGGACATGGAAAAGTGATTAGACAATGTAATTAACCTAATGCATGAACTGCAATCGACTATGACCCCATTGATTACTATAAAACATATTATGATTGTCAATCTCCTATGGAACAGAGAGATCCAAGACCCACTGTTTGCCTTCTCAACAAATAACTCAATCACATTTACTATATTCTAATTAATTGTTTTCCATTTTTAAAAACATCGGACATATCTGGAGGTCAGAGAGCGACTGTTGCTTGGATACGAAACTGCACGTGGTTGCTTGGTTACTGTTCAATATTCACAACAATAGCTTTAATAGCTTTAAGCGTTGGACAGAGAATAAAATTCAATTTAACACAGCAGTAAGGCGAAATGTGTCAGTTTTTTTTCCAGCAAAGGAAATGATTAGAGCATTGAGGGCCTGTGAAAGGGAAAGGGGATACCTAGTCAGTTGTATAACTGAATGCATTCAACTGAAATGTGTCTTCCGCATTTAACCCAACCCCTCTAAATCAGAGGGTGAATGTGTGGGGTTATTACAGTAGAATATTATATACTGTAGTATAATAAGGTATACTACATAAATATAGTATTATAAGATATTCACAGCCATATCTTACTTGACATTGGATTGTATATACTTAAGATAAAAGGCTCTGGGAGAGTTGCAAGTCTGGCACCCACCAGCAGCTATGTATAGCCTCGCTGCACAGGACTGAAATGAACCGCTTTTTCAATGGAGTAGATGGATCCGTCCTCTCGTTCTACCCTGTGACCACTAGATGTCCTCAGTGCCCAATGTGATTCCTGCACTCTGCAATAACACGGGGAATGGAAATGAACGACGAAACAAAGCACAATGCCAGTCAGCAGTATGCATAGGATGCATGTGGGACAGGTCACGTGATTAACACGTTTTAACAGGAATAGAAAAACCATGACAGAAGTACTTTTTAAAATGAGCCCTTCTGTTAGGTTCATATATCATCACCCCAGCTCCAGAAACCTCAGTCTCTCCTACAGGTCAGAAATGTGAGTATTTATTCACGGGCTTGACGTTCTCCCCAGGAAACATCTTTCATCAGATAATTAAGATGCAAATTGGCACAAATTACCATGGTATTAGTCTATGCATACACATGAATCTCTGTATCAACTCCAGTAATTAGGGGCGCCAGTGGAAGGTTCAGTCCAGGCAGAAAGGGCACAGACACAGTCGCTGTAGGACGGGACAGAAAACCACAGCCCTGCTCTGATTGATAAGTAAAGAGTGTTGACACAGAGGGTGTTTAAGGAACAAGTTTCATTTCCTCCCTCCACAGAGGTCATGTGAGTGAGCACAGGAAGTGATGTGTAAGAGAAACAAAAAGTGTGGTGGTTATGCTCTGGGAGGAATGCCCTCAGACCCCCTGCTGTGGGGAGTCTCAGCTCACTTCACTATAAAAACAAATGATACTTTTGGGGATTATTCAGCCTCATCTTGTGTCAGAGTTCCCAGAGTTGATTTCCTGTACTGATACATAATAATTCTCACCATGCCTGAATGAGGTAAGAGGGTCGTAACGTCTGTGGTCAAATGTCTTAAATACAAGATGTGGACGGGTCATACATGTACAAAAAAAAAAACTTCCATGGTAACGATTTGACCTTATGACCTCAACCTCCAGGACAAAAACCCTGTGGGACCTGCACCGTCAGATTACCCAGCAGTCAAAGGGCCTTTCATCAGCTGTGATTGGGTAACCCTGATTAATACTATTGTCATCTATACAATCTAAAATCATCTGGCTTCTCCTGGAAAGGGCCTCAAGGGATCAGGGTTGAGGGTGGGGGGGGCGTGTGTGTGTGTGTGGGGGGGGGGGGGGGGGGGTGTATGGATGGCTATCCCTTCATATGTCTGTGGTTCACAGAGGGAGAGGGTGGGGGGAAGGGAGACAGCACAACTTCGGCTCACTTCCTGTCACAGGAAGCTACGAGCAACTTCCATGGAAATCAACCAGGGTGTGATTTAATTGTTAGTGGCATGATAGTCAAATGGAAAACAAAGCTGCAACTGCTTTCCGTTTCCTTTTCTGTTGATCTCTCACAGACTCTATTTTATTCTCTCCCTTTTTCTGTCTCTCTCTCTCTCTATCTCCAGCTCTCATTAATAATAACTCCATTCTCCTCCCCAGTAGAGTAGGACCATCCTCATCTGTTCACCACAACATCTTTCTTCCCTAAGCAGAGGAGTGTTAGCACACCAGTTTGCAGTGATGCAGCATAAGATAAGGTCCTTGGTTAATAAGTCCTAGTGTGGCTCCCCCGTGTGGGTCCTGGGGGGGCTCCTGTTTGAGGCTTGGGAGCCAAAGGGATTTGAACATTAAAGTGAGACAGCCTGGCTGGAAGGCTTGGGGCAGGACTTTTAAAAGCAGGACTTATTCTGAATTATTTCTGAAGATGCATAATGCATGAATCAGAGTGATAGAGCGAGAGAGAGAGAGAGAGAGAGAGAGAGAGAGAGAGAGAGAGAGGAGAGGGACTACCTCACCCCCAACCTCTTGCCTTCCTTCTTGACTTATTTTTCTCATCAGTAGTATCCCTCACCTCCATCTCGCCTTCTCACCTTTCCTCAATCTTTCCATTGTTCTTTATTTTCCTCCCCAATGTGTTCATTCCACCAACATCTCTCTCTCTCTACTGTTCTCTCTCTCTCTACTGCTCTCTCGCTCTCTACTGCTCTCTCTCCCTCTCTCTCTCTCTCTCTCTCTCTCTCTCTCTCTCTCTCTCTCCCTCTCTCTCTCTCTCTCTCTCTCTCTCTCTCTCTCTCTCTCTCTAGCCCAGCATCTGAACTACTGTGTTCTAGAAGAATCAGATGTGTATAAATAATTCACATTGAGAAGTAGTTTCTGGTCAATGAGTACATAGACTGACCCGCTGGCTGGCTAGCTGGCTGGCTGACTAGCTGGCTGGCTGACTGGCAGATTGACTGGTGTAAGACGGATGAGGCATGATGCAGGATGTATGCCTCTGCCCTCATTTAAGTTTACAGGAAGGAAGAAAACACACACACGCACACACACACACACACACACACACACACACACACACACACACACACACACACACACACACACACACACACACACACACACACACACACACACACAAACACGCACACTCTATCCTAGTTCACACTCCTTCAATTCAAAGACACATCAATGTCACAGAAAACCACAGAGCAGCTGATCTAACCGCTCATCCATACTGCAGGATTTGATTATAATGACTTGGTACGACAATAATGACCAAACACTCTGAGCATCTCTACCGCAGCAGCACACGATTTCTCTCCTTCCAATTGGCTGTGGTGTGATTTGTCCTCTCAGTGGGTTATAACTGAACTGTATTATCTGAGTGCTTATTGTTCATCGTTCCTTCCTCCTCCCCTGGAATGTCTGCCTGATGGTGAAGATCCCGGTTTCGTCCCAAATGGCAACCTATTCCCTACATAATGCACTACTTTTGATCAGGGCCCTATATGAGCTGTGGTCAAAAGTAGGGCACTATATAGGGAATAGGGTACCATTTGGGATGAAGCCCCGTCAGTGGGTTTGTCCTGCATCAGTAGGGGTGAAACACTTTAACAGAATGATGAGATAGATCGATAAAGATGTTTTGTAGAATTCATCAGCGATTTGCACAGAGATAATTGTCCCCCTTGTTTCCCAGATTTGTTGAATGACGATAGTGAAAGCGATTGAGCTAATTTGTGGTCAGAATTGAATCATTACTGATATTGTGGGTTTCTATCCGCAGCAGTTGAATTCTGAACTGTGGCACAGGGATTGGTTGTGTACCACTTGTTCTACAGTATGAATAGATAGGTCTATTCTGAGAAGGAGAATAGACCAGCAAGGATAGGTCTGTTCTGAGTCCTGTGCTTTTCATTCTCACCAATCAATAATGTGCAGGTGCCTGGTGTGGTGTTTATGTAGGTGAAAGCCATGTGACATTCTCTGTGGATTAGTGTTGATGATATGCCACTCCCTCTCTGATTGGGACTGAAGCCTGGCCTGAAAATAATAGTAGTCTCGGTAAGAGACTGCATGTAATATTTGGTTCTGAGATTAAGTTGATAACGCCCATAGGGATACGTAATATGAGGATCATCAGCCTCAATGGAGCTTTTTTCCACCAGAAAGGGCAATTTGTTCTTAATGCAAGTTAGGAGGCTTTCTGAATTAATTTTTTTTTAATTGAACCTTTATTTAACTAGGCAAGTCAGTTAAGAACAAATTCCTATTTACAATGACGGCCTACACCGGCCAAACCCGGACGACACTGGTCCAATTGTACGCCACCCTATGGGACGCCCAATCACAGCCAGTTGTGATACAGCCTGGATTTGAGCCAGGATGTCTGTAGAGTCATCTCTAGCACTGACATGCAGTGCCTTAGACCACTGCGCCACTCAGGAATAACCAGTCTCCCTGACCTAAATTTTGGCTGTGATAATAAATATGCATTTGAAAATCCTTAGAGAGTAGCCTAATGATAAGACACATTTCACTCACATTCCCTGTTAATCAGAGGAGGCTGGTGGGAGGAGCTGTGGGAGGATGGGCTCGGTGTAATGCCTGGAATGGAATTAAGGGAATGGTATACACACAAATCAAACTTATGGAAACCATATTCTTCCAGCCATTACAATGAGCATGCATCCTCCTATGGATCCTCCCACCATCCTCCTCTGATGTTAACACTTCAATGCATTTTAGTGTAGAAATGGCTTAGGCTACAAGTTGTAGTATGAATGAACATGAATCATTTCAGTGAATGTGTGTGAGGAACAATAATAATTTAAGTGTACGTGCCAATGTGCGTGTGTGTCTGTCTGTCTGTCTGTCTGTGAATTAGCGCACACGGGCATGGATCGTGTGGGGAGGGGACAAGCGAGCAACTCACATAACAGCGCATTGTATATAGCTGCATCCCGCGGATGCACGTGGGGATGTACATCTGCAAGAGCGGATAGGAGAGTAGGGACCAGGCGAATAAGACGTTCTTCTGCATGCAGCCTCTGCGCAAACAAGAAGCTTGGAGAAAAACGAAAGCGCGTGTAAAGGCTAATTAACGCCTTTTTATTAGCCGGAACTGTTTCTGAGGGGACTCCTTATGAATCCATGCAGTTAGCTAATCACACCAGATCACATACGGAGCACCATCTGTTCATTTTCGAGCGACAAGAGTTTGTTCAGCGAGACGCGGACAGTTCAATCAGTCTATCCTAGATTCAGTGCACTGCGCTTCGTCGGTGGACTGATGATCTTATGTGAGCTACACAGCCGTGGACTCATGTTTTGAAACAATGGGTCAATGCACTAGGTTGAATGTGTTTCTGTAACGTCCGTGGATGATGGCAGGGGTACACGCTTCCGAGGCTGTGTCGGGACATTTGCTAAATCCTACCATTGCAGCCTCTCCTGCACAGGACTCGACACAAATAGCGGGGTTGAACAACAATGACGCCACGGTGCTGCCTCCGACTGGCACCCGGGCATACCTGGACATTTCGGCGGCTGCCTTTGCCCACGGCCACCCGGTCTATGGAGCGGAGGGAGTTTACACCAACGGAAGGTACATGGACCACGGGAGTCCTCGGACTGGCAGCAGCAGCCGTGACAATTCAGCCGAAAGGAGTCATGGAGGCGTGAACACACCTTGCGGCATTATGAAGGTTGGTTTGTTTTCATAAAGCCCACATGATCATGTCACGTCAATCATAGGAAGCTCCTTGAAGGTTGCATTAATGAGGGAATCATTATCTCACAGCTCTCGCAAAACCACATGAAGCCTTCAGGTAGCCAGGGATTAGCCCTCATTGTGATTCATTCTATTGTTATGGTTAGATGCACTGTTTGTTAGTGACAAAGCTATAATAATAATAATAATAATAATAATAATAATAATAATAATAATAATAATAATAATGATAATAAAGGATGCTGAGTTGTTACTGTGTAACAAACTGGTGGTCTGGTCCCGGCTAAACATTTTGCTGAGGGAAATGTTGTGATGTGGTCTATCAATCGCGGTTAGGCTACACGTCTCATAAACAGTTACATTGTTACAAAGAAGGTCGGACTAACCGATCCAACGTTCTGAAGTTTGCGTGGTTCCTTCTTCATGCCTTGAGGTGCTGATGGTGCCGCTGCGTCTGCTGCTGCAAGGTTAGGTCACCAAAAAGGTGAAATAAAGGTTGTCCTCTGCTATGAGCGCAGCTAAAGAATGCGTCTTAACAGTTACGACATTCCCTCCCTGGATAGTAACAACATGCCTATATAGTCGAACTACGATTCTGTTCCAATAGACTTGTAAATAGTGTACCATGTAAAAGCAAAACTGTCAATGCTAAATGTTAAATCGTACGCAAAACTTGTTTGTTGACCGTTAAGATGAGGCCTAGCCAGTCAGATGGTGTAGCATGACAGACAGACTGGGGGGGGGGGGGGGGCTTGTGGAGAAGCTCTGTGGAGAAGCTCTGTGTAGGTGGGAGTTTTTGGAGAGAGAGTGGCATTCTGTCATTATGAGCCAGTTTGCTTAGCAACCGGTATAAAACCATGAAGCTATCTATTTCCCCTGTTATTGAATTCCCTGTGGATGTGCGGGCGAACAAATCTAAACACTGCCTGCTCTCTGGTTTGATGTGCTTCTCTGAGGTGTAGGGGAATCCTTGAGCAAATGAACAAGTCCCCAAGTGTTGCTTCTCTTCACCCCAGGGTGTTTTGCCCTGTTGATGAAAAGCAGTTCTTCCAGAAAATTCCATGGAATAGTATAATTTGAGGCTAAGGCCTAAATCCCTCCACTTCGGACTTCCCTCCAAAAGACCTGGAGCCATCTACTGACGTTCAAACTTCATAACAGAAATATGGCAAGAATGCAGAGCGGATCATGTTGTCAACATGCTCTAGGTCTTAAATCCTCTAAAGCTTATTCTCCGAATGTACTGTCCTGTTCATATGGTGTTGTATTGTTGTACTTATAAGGCTTTGTTGCAGTATTTCTTGTGGTGCACATAGTGATAAACACGTTTAGAGGTTTTCTTCTGTAAGTCAGCTCAGCTGTGTGGCAACTTTGATCTCTCTCCAACTGTTGCTATCGGAAGGACCCAGGATGCACGATCAAAGATGCTGGACAAATAGAACCTGTCAAAGGAGACTCATTCCTTCGCAAGAGCAATGCGTCTATAATGTAGAGACTGCCTCGACCCAGTCAGATAAGGGTTAATTGTCCGTATGGCTGACGTGATTCACGTTGAGGAAAGTTCACCGCTGGATTTAGGGTCAACACTTTGAATGCCGGGCGTGAAATGCCAGTTGACAGACAACTCACCATAGGTTCTAAGTGTGTGACTCTGTCAGGCGTGCCTGTGATAACCCAATTAGATAACCGTGTCCTCTTTTAGCAGCGCATCAGAGCACCATTGTCGTTTCCTGTTCTCATTCCAATATGGATGTGTTGGTCCTACAGCACACTGACGTCCACTTTTATTCCTGTATGTCTCCTAAAGGCCTACTCGTATCCCTGGGCGTACAATTGTCTATCCAAAGGGCTAGTGTTCTGGAACCGCTATCACAGAACAGTTAGGGTCAGCGGTTCTTTTAGATAGACTCTGCTGTGAATGCAGCCAAGAGGGCATGTTTATTCATAGAATCAGAGAGGAACGTCGCAACACATTGAACTTCGTCGTCAGTCACAACATGGGGAACACACAGATAGAGGGTGGCGTGATGGGAATCTGGGTCAGCTCTCTCTGTAGTAGAGCTGGGCGATATGGACAAAAATCCATATTGTGATAAATTGCCTGAATTGATGCGATGATGATAAATAGAAGGATAGTTTATAACATTAATGTGCAACAAGTTTTTTAAACGTTTCCTTTAAACTACTACTACTGGTCTGATGGTTGTAGCCATCAACTGTCCCATTAACAATCACCCACATTAACACACTTACTTCATTTCAAACTTCACATTCCTCTAGTATAGGCTACGTATCGTAATGAACGATATCAGGAAAATGCCCGCAATAAATTATCATTTTTGATTTATTGTCCCAACTCTATCCTGTAGTGTGTTGTGGTGCTAGTGTAGTTCATGTGTAGTGTGTTGTGGTGCTAGTGTAGTTTATGTGTAGTGTGTTGTGGTGCTAGTGTAGTTCATGTGTAGTGTGTTGTGGTGCTAGTGTAGTTTATGTGTAGTGTGTTGTGGTGCTAGTGTAGTTCATGTGTAGTGCAGCTGGAGCGTCAGTACCCACACACACTAACGTTTCATCAGCCTGAAACATGAGCTGCGGGGTCTGAGCAGACTAAAGGGGGAAGTGGGGTAGAGAGGCAAATGAGCAATTACAGCATTGTGCTCATTACAGAGTTATTCCGGAGGATTGAAAACAAACTCGTTATTTTTTTAAACCTCCTGTTTGGACTTGACGTGTCAATGTATGGCATGAGGGAGCATTGGATAACCCATCTGTGTGTATATTGTTGAACCAGCTAAATCCTGCAAGGCTGTCACCCACTTGGCGTGGTGAGTGACTCTCCCATGGTGGGAGGGAAGGGAGGGCTTCTAAAGTGGTTGAAGGGGACGGGGACAGGTTGACCGAGGGGCTGTTCCACTCTGTTTTTTTTAAGCAGGGCTGTGGACAGCTGCAGGCTCCTGCCCTGCTTGCCTCACTTTAGCTGACTGTTGGGGAGACGGCTGTCTGCCTTGCCGGCCTGCCTTGCCGGCCTGCCAGCACAGACCAAGAGAGGGATAGGAAGGATCTTCCCCCAGCACTGTTGTGACCAAAATGGGTTTCTTTACCTCCCTCCCTCCCTCCCTCCCTCCCTCCCTCCCTCCCTCCCTCCCTCCCTCCCTCCCTCCCTCCCTCCCTCCCTCCCTCCCTCCCTCCCTCCCTCCCTCCCTCCCTACCTCTCTCTCTCTCTCTCTCTCCCTCCCTCCCTCCCTCCCTCCCTCCCTCCCTCCCTCTCTCTCTCTCTCTCTCTCTCTCTCTCTCTCTCTCTCTCTCTCTCACTCCCTCCCTCCCTCTCTCTCTCTCTCTCTCTCTCTCTCTCTCTCTCTCTCTCTCTCTCTCTCTCTCTCTCTCTCTCTCTCTCTCTCTCCTCCCTCCCTCCCTCTATTGCACGCTCTGAGGGGTTTTTGACCTCTGGAGCAAATAAAAGGTCAGTCTTATTCAGAGCGGTTACTGGAAAGATGAACATTGTCAGCATGACAACAGCAGAGCAAAAACATGACGGAATAAAATAATAACAGATGTTGTACAGAGTAATACACAGAACCTTAACCACGGGGCTTTGTGGTCACGGAGCTAGCTGTTGGGACCTACCATATAGCCCAACTGCACGCCACCACACCCCTCCCTTCCCGCTCTTCACCAACTCCTCACCCCAGTCCCCAGTCATGTCACTGAGCGGCAGGACATCAGCTCGTCCTGTCATTTATTAAACCCCTTTCCCCTTTATTAACCCAGTGTGTCCTATTGCTGGGTGGCTAACAGTCTGGCTAACAGGAATTCAGCTCTCTATCCTGTACCAGTCCTCGTCACATGGCTCTATAATACATTAGTCAAGCACTCAGAGAGTGTGAGAGTGAGATTAGTTCTCTATGTGACTCTCTCTCTCTATCTCTCTCTTTGATAGAGAGAGATATGTGTCTGTTATAGAGATAGAGAGGGGATATTTTTGAAATAGATGGCGACGGTCTACAATGATGTTTTAAGGAATGTTTTGGATCGGCGGTTTCTGAGGAACTCTGATTTGAGTGCAGCAGTCTTACTTACTCCTTTAAATCTAGGTCCTATCTAAAGCCAGCTCCAGTCTCATTCAAGGAAAGAGATGATTCTAGGTTATACATGTAGAAAGGAATCTCATTCTCAATCGAGCATAGACTCTGAGGTGCGTCTGTCAAACCATTCCCCCCTGTTCTGGTGGTGTGGTGGGGGAAATTCCGTTCTAGAGCTTTACCAAATAACCACTCCTTGGCTTTGGATGAAACCCCACCTCCACCCCCTACAGTCATTAAATACATAAAGCCCTTATAAGTTTACCCAGATGTCTCATAGTCTTTATCTAGTTCGGGAGTGCCAGAAATTCCCCAGATCCCCAAATCCCCCGAGCCCCAGATTGATCCCAATGCTGCCCTGGGCAAACATGGAATTCTTTCCCCAAACGTTGAATCCTGGGATTTACTTCGTCCACACCAGGATCGGAGAAAAAACAAACTCAGTCAGAACCTTCTCAAATAACACTGATTACATGCTGATGGACCCCATCGGTACCGCTTGGCGTGCGGTAGCAGAGAGAGCAGTCTATGACTTGGGATGACTTGGGTGGCTGGAGTCTTTAACAATTTCTAGCGCCTTCCTCTGACACCGCCTGGTATAGAGGTCCTGGATGGCAGGGAGCTCAGCCCCAGTGATGTACCGGGCCGTACGCACTACCCTCTGTAGCGCATTGCGGTTGGATGCTCCTCTCATCCCAAGTTCAAACGATCAACACTAACAGCAGGAGACCGCAAGCTCTTGGACATCAAGTTTGATTTTTGGAGGTAAAATGTCACGATAAATCAAAAGTAAATAGCGTGTACTCTTTGTTCATAATGCTCGAGTCCATATTGTGGATCACGAGGACAAATACTAGCAAATGCCCATCCTCCTATCCCAGTTGAAAGCACCGTTTGAACAGTGAACAGATTTCTCTGACTGGCATTTTCTCAAGCACCTCTTTTCTTGCCAAATCCTTTGAAGACCGATGCCTCATAATGTCCACTGTGAGGTTTTCTCGAATATTTTAGTGCTTCCCAAATTATCTCGTCTTAGCCGCTCAAACACACAGAAGCATTTGGTCTCTTCGTCTGTCCCACATGGGCAGTGAAGCGTCACGCTAAAGATCCCTGGTTGGTCCTAAACTATTTACTGTGGCACCTGCCCAGGGCTTCAGAGCAGAACTCTTGTAGCAGTACTGAGAGAAGAGTGACTAGTAGAACCATGCTCTTGTTTCATGGGGGGGGGGGGGGGGGGGGCTCTCCTGAATTTTTATTACATATCTTTCCTTTATCTTTTTCGCTTGGGGATAATGGCTTGTGCTAAGTGAACAGGAACCTCAATCAGCCGTGTGTGAAATTGGGGCCCAGATAAAAAATACCTTTTTGATCTGATTTATTTGGACACTGGGGGTGTGTAGGTAAACACCTGATTTTAACGTGCCTTTACAAAGCAACAGTGATGATGCTGACAGACAGAGGTAGTGGCAGTGGTAGGGACAGTGTTATTTGGTGTACAGGGTTTATTTCGGTCCTCGGATGTCAGAAGAGCAGCTAGGATATCATTGGATTCTGGAAAAAAAAGTCTGATCAAAATGTCTGTTGAAGTCTCTGAAATGAGGTCTCAATTTGAATCAAATGTGGCTGTCTGATGTGAGAAGTGAAGCGGTATTTGGTTTTAGAGTCGTCACACGGGGTGATCTACCGATCTGAGGGTTAATTGCTACACTCGGGCCATTTGAAATGGAGAAGTAACGATGAGTAATATTCAGACTTTATCCGCTCAATATTTCCCAGGGTCCTTTGGGCCACTATGGCGCTGGTGTGATGAATGAATGTGGCGGTATCGCTGCAGCAACAGCCACTCCGACAGTCTCTTGTCATCTGACATGTCGTTTGGTGGCCTTTCAGATCTCACTTCCCCCTCTCTGACTGAAGTGACTTCCTTTGATTGGATGTCTAGCTCTTCTTTTTGTTCTGAGTCTTGACTGAAGGAAAGACATGGAAAACAGAGAGACATAAAAAATATGTCATAAAAAGGATATGGTGGTCGATAGGCTGAAGTACAACAATGAAAAGAAACCAAATGTCTTTTCGTTGTCATTTTAAAACATCAAATATGTATGACAGAGATGAGAATCCGAATTGGGAATCGTCAGAAAGAATTTTCGAGAAGATTGTCCTCCGGAAGGTTTTGTGACCTCTTAACAGTTTTAGCTTCTTCTCCCAAAAGTATTAATCTCTAGCATTACTTCTGATCGAACAGGGGTTAACTAACCTTTGATGTTTCGCACTCCCCTTCACACTCTGTCCTCCTTTGCCCTCAGTTGCGTAATGTCAGCGTGTTTGATGGAATGTTGTCTAGAGATCCAAAATCACCCGCGAGCCCATTCAACGCGGATCACGACCCCCTCTCTTTTTCTCTCACCCCTCACCCAAGACTGACACCTTAAGTATCCAATCCCCCCAGTAAGATGCCATTGGAGGAGGCCTGAAACACAGGAACTCCATCTTCAGTCTAATCCCACTAACCAGGTTTAAGGAACAGAAAATAAACACTTTCTGTTTCATAAAAAAATATATATATTTCCCCCTTAATTAAAGTGGTAAAAATGAGAGAATAACAGGTAGATCCACAGGGATTCCTCCTGGATTACCTGGCTGTGTTTGGGCAAGCAGCTGATCTGTTTGATTTGGCCAGCGGTGGACAATGTCTACACGTCCACACCACTGCATTCGCGTCTCCCTCGTTACTTCCTCTCTACTCCTCCCCAGGTGTTTTCCTAGTTACTAGTCCACTGAATAAACCAGCTCTGCACTTCCTTCTGGCTGTAAAGGATAGGGGGAAGGGGGAGAAGAAAGGGGGGGGGGGTGAAACTGAATACTCCCAAGTCATTCCGCAACAGGAAGTGAGCTCAGCATAATCTTTTAGATTGTGGTTAGTCACGGTGCAGCACACACCGGCTAGTCGAGCGTTATTAGCGCTAGCCACCAAAACAAAGGAAAATTACCTCAGCAGTCAGCAATGTGGGCCAGATATATTCTTGAACTCTGCTATACTACAAACATACTGTCGTAGTCTGAGACATACTGAAAGCCAATCATAATTGAGAGGTAAATCCTTCACAACTACAATGAGCCGAGAAAAACAAAAACATAATAATAGAACCTTAACTAACACAACAGGAAGGAGGAAGTGAGGTCGCTGACCTTTGACCCCGTGGTTGAGTTTCCGTGTGGCGAGCCAGGAGCCCAGGGGGATGATAAGCAGTGAGGGAGGGAGCTGAGTGTTAGAGGGTAGAGAGGTCTGTATCTCTACCTCTGCCCAGGCCTCTACCCAGTTTTCCAGCGACAGGGGAATTCTGATGGGCCCACAGCCCAGCCTGCCTAGTTCACAGAGTGGGAATTATAGTGCTCTCGTGCCCTGACACTGTCAGAGAGGACACTGCTCTAGTCAAGCGTAATAAACGTGTGTGTGTGTGTGTGTGTGTGTGTGTGTGTGTGTGTGTGTGTCTGCGTGTTACAGAGTGTGTGTTTGCATAAGTGAGAGCTGAGAGTGAGACTTTGACATTACACACTGTCACAATGTGTTTTGCACATAACACGTTGCAGCGCGGACACTTTGCCCCTGGTTAAACACAGTGATTCTGCAAGTGTGTGTTCGTCGCTTGGAACAGAGCATGGGAGTGGAGGTGTAAACTGTCCTATAGGATCAGGGACCCGTGGCTCTGCTGGTGCTGTGCTGCTTGTCTCCCTGTGCCTCCTCTGCTGCTGTGTTTAAAGAGCTGTTTCTGTGTTGCCTCTCCCGCCACATGTGGCCTCGTTTAGTTCAGTTCCTCTATCCCCACACAGTGCTTAAAACCCCAGTCCACAGACCTAGACCCAGTCAGCAGCCTATTTATAGGCTGTGGCGAGATTGTCTGCCCTACAATAATGAACACGTCTTTCATTTGTTCTCAGCCAACCAACCAGCATCCTCAACCAGCCCAATGTTTTGAATCAAGCCAAATGTCCTCAACCAAGTCCAATGTTGTCAACCAAGTCCCTGTGTGTCTTTGTGGCTGTGAAGTGAAATGTGATGGGGTTAGTGTACCATCCTGCTGTAGTCTATAGATCACAGGGGCCCTCATAGGGAGGGGTCCATCATGCAGAGGGCTCACACAGTCAGTCAGTCTATTCCAGTACTTGTGTATTGACCCGTGTGGTTGATGATTGGCAGGCCAGATCGTGCCAGCCACTCACAGATGGTGGCACGGCTTGCCTGGGCACAGATGGCAAAGGATGAGGAGGAACTGGGTATAGGAGGTGTGTGTGCTTGTGTGCTCAGTCACGTGTTTCTTTAAGACATTCGTTGTCTTTTGTTAAGCGTGTGTGTGTGTGTGTGTGTGTGTGTGTGTGTGTGTGTGTGTGTGTGTTTTGAGTGTGTCTGTCTTCCTGGCTGTGTGTAGAGTGTCATCTGAAATGGAATTTGCCAAGCGAGCAGACAGCAATTTTTCTCAACAAGGGGAACATTCCCTGTCCTCTGTGACAGTCGATTTAGAAACAGAAAATGACCAGTTTGTTGCTTTGTGATGGATTAATTATACGTCTCATTCCAATTTAGCACTTCCCTTGGGACTTGGAGTGTACATGCATGTGCGTTTGCACGTGACGTGCATGTGTTCGTCTGTGCGCCTGTGTGAGAGAGATTGAGCAACATAGAAAAGGGGAAACCTAGTCAGTTGCTCATTGCGTTCAACTGAAATGTGTCTTCAGCATTTAACCCAAGCCCTCTGAATCAGACAGGTGGGGGGGCTGTCTTAATCAACATCATTAGCACCTGGGGAGCAGTTGTTGGGTGTTCACTGCCTTGCTCAGGGGCAGAATGGCCGATTTTTACGTTGTCGGCTTAGGGATTCGATCCAGCAACCTTTCGGTTACTGGCCCAACTCTCCTACCCGCCAGGCTACCAAGTATTTGATCATAGCACTGATTCACATGTACAGCCCCCAAAATGACAAAACATTCATTTAACCAGGTAAGTTGACTGAGAACACATTCTCCGCAACAACCTGGGGAATAGTTACAAGGGAGAGGCATGAATGAGCCAGTTGGAAGCTGGGGATGATTAGGTGTCCATGATGGGCAGATTGAGAATTTAGCACCTGGGTTAACACCATTACGATAAGTGCCATGGGCTCTTTAGTGACCACAAAGGGTAAGGACGCACATTTAACATTTCATCCAGAAGACGGCACCCTACACAGGGCAATGTCCCCAGTCACCGCCTGGGGATATTTTTTAGACCAGAGGAAAGAGTGCCTCCTACTGGCCCTCCTACACCACTTCCAGCAGCATCTGGTCTCCCATCCAGGGACCGACCAGGACCAAACCTGCTTGACATCAGAACCAGCAGTGGGATGCAGGGTGGTATGCTGCTGGCTAACATAGGTACAGCTTAGGTAAACATATGCATAGCGCTGGTGGCTTGCGTTCTGTCACGTTGGAACTAATGCGTTAGATGTGGTTGTGTATTGAGTAGTCATTGCTTTATTCATGCTCTTGTCCCTGCATGTGTCACTCACAGTAGGTTATAGTTAGGCCCTACAGTACAGAGGTGCAGACACACACTGCTACTCTGGCATTCCACGAATGCTATAACCACACAAATACATACACACTCGTAC
This sequence comes from Oncorhynchus mykiss, assembly GCF_013265735.2. NCBI lineage: Eukaryota > Metazoa > Chordata > Actinopteri > Salmoniformes > Salmonidae > Oncorhynchus > Oncorhynchus mykiss. The sequence continues at coordinate 37,273,575 of NC_048577.1, read as the reverse complement.
GAACACACATGTACACACACACACACACACACACAAACTCTAATCATAGATCATTTGTATGCATTTTGGAGTGTATTTGCATATGTGTGTAAGGGGCTGGTTGAGTATATCCCTCATGTCTCTATCTGTGTGTGTGTGTGTGTGTGTGTGTGTGTGTGTGTGTGTGTGTGTGTGTGTGTGTTACTTTAGAATAATGTATAAATCAGCCAGAAGTATATCAAATATAATATGTTAGGGATCAACTTTGTGTCCAGGGCTCTTGTGTTGTCCTCAGCTTTTTATGAACAGAAGGCTCTGCTAACAAGACGATCTGTGTGCACTGGGTTGAAAAAGTACTCAATTGTCATACTTGAGTAAAAGTAAAGATACCTTAATAGAAAATGACTCAAGTAAAAGTGAAAGTCACCCAGTAAAATTCTGCTTGAGTAAAAATCTAAAAGTATTTGGTTTTAAATATACTTAAGTATCAAAAGTAAATGGAATTGCAAAAAATATACTTAAGTATCAAAAGTAAAAGTATAAATCATTTCACATTGCGAACATTAAGCAAACCCAACGGTTTTAAGCTAGCCAGGGGCACACTCCAACACTCAGATATAATTTACAAACAAATGATTTTTGTTTAGTGAGTCCTCCAGGTCAGAGGCAGTTGATGACCAGGGATGTTCTCTTGAGAAGTGCGTGAATTAGACCCTTTTCCTGTCCTGCTGAGCATTCAAAATGTAACACGTACTTTTGGCTGTCAGGGAAAATGTATGGAGTAAACAGTATATTATTTTCTTTAGTAAACGTTGTCAAAGTAAAGTACAGATACTCCAAAAACAACTTTAGTAGTCCTTTAAAGTATTTTTACTTAAGTACTTTACACTACTCTCTGTGTGTGACGCGTATGTTTGTGTATGAGCATTAAAGTCTGTCACTGTGTGTGTGTGTGTATTTGTGTTTGTGTCAGTGTCTCAAGGAGAGAGATAGAGAGAGGGAGAAAGATTGCGAGGACGCTGTGTTATGCTGTGTGTGTGTGTGTGTGTGTGTGTGTTTGCGATGGTCAGTGCATGTGTCAGTCAGTGTCTCAGAGAGGGAGATGGAGAGAGAGGGAGAGGAGGAGAGAGGGAGATGGAGAGGGGGAGAGAGACAGAGATGGAGAGGGGGAGAGAGGGGGAGATGGAGAGGGAGAGAGGGAGAGAAAGGGAGATGGCGAGGGAGAGGGGGAGGGAGAGGTTGATGGGGAGAGCGAGAGAGATGGAGAGGGGGAGAGGGGGAGAGAGAGGGAGATGGAGAGAGATGGAGAGGGGGAGAGCGAGGGAGAGGGGGAGGGGGAGAGAGAGGGAGATGGAGAGAGATGGAGAGAGATGGAGAGGGGGAGAGCGAGCGAGATGGAGAGGGGGAGAGAGAGGGAGATGGAGAGGGGGAGAGAGAGGGAGATGGAGAAGGGGAGAGAGGGGGCAGGGGGAGAAAGATGGAGAGGGGGAGAGCAAGGGAGATGGAGAGGGGGAGAGAGGGGAAGAGAGATGGAGAGGGGGAGAGAAGGAGATGGAGAGGTGAGAGAGGGTAAGAGAGAGGGAGATGGAGAGGGGAATAGAGAGGGAGATGGAGAGGGGGAGAGAGAGGGAGATGGAGAGGGAAAGAGAGAGGGAGATGGAGAGGGGAAGGGAGTTGGAGAGGGGGAGAGAGAGGGGGAGAGAGAGGGAGATGGAGAGGGGGAGAGAGAGAGAGATGGAGAGGGGGAGAGAGAGGGAGATGGAGAGGGGAAGAGAGAGGGAGATGGAGAAGGGCAGGGGGAGATAGATGGAGAGGGGGAGAGCAAGGGAGATGGAGAAGGGCAGGGGGAGATAGATGGAGAGGGGGAGAGCAAGGGAGATGGAGAGGGAAAGAGAGAGGGAGATGGAGAGGGGGAGAGAGAGGGAGATGGAGAGGGGAAGAGAGAGGGAGATGGAGAAGGGAAGAGAGAGGGAGATGGAGAAGGGGAGAGAGGGGGCAGGGGGAGAAATATGGAGAGGGTGAGAGCAAGGGAGATGGAGAGGGGGAGAGAGGAGAAGAGAGATGGAGAGGGGGAGAGAGGGAGATGGAGAGGTGAGAGAGGGTAAGAGAGAGGGAGATGGAGAGGGGAAGAGAGAGGGAGATGGAGAGGGGGAGAGAGAGGGAGATGGAGAGGGAAAGAGAGAGGGAGATGGAGAGGGGAAGGGAGATGGAGAGGGGGAGAGAGAGGGGGAGAGAGAGGGAGATGGAGAAGGGGAGAGAGAGATGGAGAGGGGGAGAGAGAGGGAGATGGAGAGGGGAAGAGAGAGGGAGATGGAGAAGGGAAGAGAGAGGGAGATGGAGAGGGGGAGAGAGAGGGAGATGGAGAGGGGAAGAGAGAGGGAGATGGAGAGGGGAAGAGAGAGGGAGATGGAGAGGGGAAGAGAGAGGGAGATGGAGAGTGGAAGAGAGAGGGAGATGGAGAGGGAGATGGAGAGTGGAAGAGAGAGGGAGATGGAGAGGGTAAAAGCAGTGTTTGCTGAGTTTGTAATCTGATCCTGAGACTGAACAGTAACTAGAGACCCAGCACTGAGAGGAGAGCAGCAGAGAGTAGAAGGAGAGAGCTGTACTGCAGTACTCACACACACACACACACACACACACGTCTCTCTGTACCACCAGAAAGTGCTACGGGGACATGCAGAGGAGAAGCTGATCTTGTCTTAGTTTAATCCATGAACTAATGTCTATTAATTAATGTATTTTTTTGTGCATTGATAAAAAACAGACTGGCAGGTGAATGATTAAATGGATGCCACTAAGTTGATCATCATTGCTTTACCTGTTGATTTGGATAAAATGAGCAGAAAGGGACATGCAGTACAGCCTGTCAGAATCCTATCAGACCATCAGGACAAACCTTAATACGGAGACCCAGTTTAGAGTGTTAGATAGGGACACGGATGAACCTTTTTAGAACCATTTTAGATGGAATCAAAAGGGTTCTGCAGGTCAGGGAGGGAGGGAGGGAGGGAGGGAGGGTGTGCAGTGGACTGGATCAGAAGCCAAGGACAGAAGGAATCCAATTGTGTGTGTGTGTGTGTTAGAGGTTGCTGCATTGATGGATTTGGGCCTGGGATTGGGGTCGGGGTTGGTCTAATGGGTCAGGATGTGTGTGTGTATGTGTGTGTTTGTCCATGCTGCGTGTGTGTGTTTGCGAACATGTCCATGTGTTTATATGTGTTGGGTGTTAGACATGGTTATCGCTAAGGGCTCAGACACACCAATAGTGTTAGCTGGCCGAGAGTACTTAGCACCTCTGAACAGAGTGCGCACCGATTCTACATCGTGTGAAAATGTTGGCAGTCGGACGTCCACAGTGGGTGGTCCCGAAAACACAGCGTGCTGAAAGATCGCCAGACGAATGCTAGAGTCACGTTCGGTGTAATATGTGCGAGCCTTAAGATACGGTCTTAGTACAAGGTGTGTGTGTGTGTGTGTGTGCGTGCGTGCGTGCGTGCGTGTGTGGGTGAGTATGCAAGGGATTGGCCGGAGATGACCGAGGAAGTAACCCATGCTGTGCCAGCGGTAAGGGGATAACACATGGATCAATGCCTGCTTCAAGACTGCTCTGTGGAGTGTTCAAACATGGATGGAGGTAGAGAGAGACAGGGCAGAAGGAGGTGGAAAGAGCTTGGCCGAGGGAGAGGAACCACATTGATAAAGGGATAGAGAGAAAGGGCTTCTGGTGCTAGTGCATTATGACTTCTCATCACCCTAAGCAGTTGGCTATTTCTATAAATAATGGGGCCAATGTGTGACACTGGGATAAAACATTTGAAATGGTTTGAAACAAAAATAAAAAGTGATTTTCATTCAGTTCCACATGTGTACTTAGAGGATTGAAAGTGAACACATGCAAACTGGCCCATAACTCCAGCTATACAACAACATAGGACTAGGACTATACATCCTTTAAGCAGGGTTCATACAGACATTGACTATTCACATTCAAGGATTTTCACACTTCAAGAATGTGTTTTTTTAGGCCTTGCCAATGTATTGATATTCAAATTATTATTACTAAGTATGTGAAAATAATGTTTTAAATCAAAAGGGATTCTGTTTGTCTGTGTTTTGTTTTGTGTGTTTGTGTTTGTGTTTGGAATTATGTTTCCCTGCCAGTGTCCACTTCCTTGTTTTGCAGCATTTATTAAGGTCACCCGCTTTCCCGCTCCTTCACCCTTCAATCCTGTACCAGAATACGTCCTAGTGTTTTCCATCCCAATTCATGGCCTACTCCTCTCTCTCTCTCCGCCTCCAAATGATTGAGTGAGAGTGAGTGAGTGAGTGTGTGCATGCTGTGGGCCAGCAAGGCGAGGTTGAGGTTGAAGTGACCTGTTAGTTTATGTAACGGCTGTTGTGGGTGTTGAATGTGTGATTGTGATTGGCCAATTCAACGTCAGCCTCGCTACCCTCCCCCTCTGTCTCTTTCTTTCTCTCCATCTGTCCCCCAAACCCAGCGTTCAACAGGGGGTGACAAAATGACCTTATTATCCCAAAGCCAGTGACTAATTGAGGGCCTGGTTGAGGGCCTGGTTCTCTGCAGCCCCGGAGAGGAGTGGAGAGTAGGGGAGGGAAGAATAGGGGAGAGAAAAGGAGAGAAAAGGAGAGGAGAGAAAGGGAGAATAGGAGGAGGGGAGAGGGGATAAAGGGAGAAGAAATTATGGGAGGGGAGAGGAGACAAAGGGAGAAGAAAGGAGAGTAGAGGAGAGGAGACAAAGGGAGATGAAAGGAGAGGAGAGGAGACAGAGATGAGAGGAGAGGCGACAAAGAGAGAAGAAAGGAGAGGAGAGGAGACAAAGGGAGAAGAGAGGAGAGGAGACAAAGGGAGATGAAAGGAGAGGAGAGGAGACAAAGAGATGAAAGGAGAGGAGACGAATGGAGAAGAGAGGAGAGGAGACAAAGAGAGAAGAAAGGAGAGGAGAGGAGACGAAGGGAGAAGAGAGGAGAGGAGACAAAGGGAGATGACAGGAGAGGAGAGGAGAGGAGAGGAGAGGAGAGGAGAGGAGAGGAGAGACAAAACAAGCTGGCACAGATCCAAACCCTCCAGACCTGTGAGGCGGCCATTTTAGGCCTACTAGAGGCCGCACACATCAGGATTATTTAATAACAGTTATTTACCATGTGATGTGTGTGTGTGTGTGTGTGTGTGTGTGTGTGTGTGTGTGTGTGTGTGTGTGTGTGTGTGTGTGTATGTGTGTATGTGTGCGTGTGTGTTTGTGTGTGTGTGCGCACGCTCACAGGACTGCTTTAGATGAGCAAAGACTAGCTGCGTTGTGGGAGAATGTCGAGTAGAGGGGGTTCAGGGAATCCAAGGTGCCCTATAAGGGTGGATCAGGGCACCAGCACTGTAAGGGTTAACCAGACGTTTTCTCTTGTTTTCCACCCAGCGGACTGCTTCCCTGCTTCTCTCTATCGGTAGTTTATTAACATTCGTCCACCCAGCTGACTGCTTCCCTGCTTCTCTCTATCGGTAGTTTATTAACATTCGTCCACCCAGCGGACTGCTTCCCTGCTTCTTTCTATCGGTAGTTTATTAACATTCGTCCACCCAGCGGACTGCTTCCCTGCTTCTCTCTATCGGTAGTTTATTAACATTCGTCCACCCAGCTGACTGCTTCCCTGCTTCTCTCTATCGGTAGTTTATTAACATTCGTCCACCCAGCGGACTGCTTCCCTGCTTCTCTCTATCGGTAGTTTATTAACATTCGTCCACCCAGCGGACTGCTTCCCTGCTTCTCTCTATCGGTAGTTTATTAACATTCGTCCACCCAGCGGACTGCTTCCCTGCTTCTTTCTATCGGTAGTTTATTAACATTCGTCCACCCAGCTGACTGCTTCCCTGCTTCTCTCTATCGGTAGTTTATTAACATTCGTCCACCCAGCGGACTGCTTCCCTGCTTCTCTCTATCGGTAGTTTATTAACATTCGTCCACCCAGCGGACTGTTTCCCTGCTTCTCTCTATCGGTAGTTTATTAACATTCGTCCACCCAGTGGACTGCTTCCCTGCTTCTCTCTATCGGTAGTTTATTAACATTCGTCCACCCAGCGGACTGCTTCCCTGCTTCTCTCTATCGGTAGTTTATTAACATTCGTCCACCCAGCGGACTGCTTCCCTGCTTCTCTCTATCGGTAGTTTATTAACATTCGTCCACCCAGCGGACTGCTTCCCTGCTTCTCTCTATCGGTAGTTTATTAACATTCGTCCACCCAGCGGACTGCTTCCCTGCTTCTCTCTATCGGTAGTTTATTAACATTCGTCCACCCAGCGGACTGCTTCCCTGCTTCTCTCTATCGGTAGTTTATTAACATTCGTCCACCCAGCGGACTGCTTCCCTGCTTCTCTCTATCGGTAGTTTATTAACATTCGTCCACCCAGCAGACTGCTTCCCTGCTTCTCTCTATCGGTAGTTTATTAACATTCGTCCACCCAGCGGACTGCTTCCCTGCTTCTCTCTATCGGTAGTTTATTAACATTCGTCCACCCAGCTGACTGCTTCCCTGCTTCTCTCTATCGGTAGTTTATTAACATTCGTCCACCCAGCTGACTGCTTCCCTGCTTCTCTCTATCGGTAGTTTATTAACATTCGTCCACCCAGCGGACTGCTTCCCTGCTTCTCTCTATCGGTAGTTTATTAACATTCATCCACCCAGCGGACTGTTTCCCTGCTTCTCTCTATCGGTAGTTTATTAACATTCATCCACCCAGCGGACTGTTTCCCTGCTTCTCTCTATCGGTAGTTTATTAACATTCATCCACCCAGCGGACTGCTTCCCTGCTTCTCTCTATCGGTAGTTTATTAACATTCGTCCACCCAGCGGACTGCTTCCCTGCTTCTCTCTATCGGTAGTTTATTAACATTCGTCCACCCAGCGGACTGCTTCCCTGCTTCTCTCTATCGGTAATTTATTAACATTCGTCCACCCAGCGGACTGCTTCCCTGCTTCTCTCTATCGGTTGTTTATTAACATTCGTCCACCCAGCGGACTGTTTCCCTGCTTCTCTCTATCGGTAGTTTATTAACATTCGTCCACCCAGTGGACTGCTTCCCTGCTTCTCTCTATCGGTAGTTTATTAACATTCGTCCACCCAGCGGACTGCTTCCCTGCTTCTCTCTATCGGTAGTTTATTAACATTCGTCCACCCAGCGGACTGCTTCCCTGCTTCTCTCTATCGGTAGTTTATTAACATTCGTCCACCCAGCGGACTGCTTCCCTGCTTCTCTCTATCGGTAGTTTATTAACATTCGTCCACCCAGCGGACTGCTTCCCTGCTTCTCTCTATCGGTAGTTTATTAACATTCGTCCACCCAGCGGACTGCTTCCCTGCTTCTCTCTATCGGTAGTTTATTAACATTCGTCCACCCAGCGGACTGCTTCCCTGCTTCTCTCTATCGGTAGTTTATTAACATTCGTCCACCCAGCGGACTGCTTCCCTGCTTCTCTCTATCGGTAGTTTATTAACATTCGTCCACCCAGCGGACTGCTTCCCTGCTTCTCTCTATCGGTAGTTTATTAACATTCGTCCACCCAGCTGACTGCTTCCCTGCTTCTCTCTATCGGTAGTTTATTAACATTCGTCCACCCAGCTGACTGCTTCCCTGCTTCTCTCTATCGGTAGTTTATTAACATTCGTCCACCCAGCGGACTGCTTCCCTGCTTCTCTCTATCGGTAGTTTATTAACATTCATCCACCCAGCGGACTGTTTCCCTGCTTCTCTCTATCGGTAGTTTATTAACATTCATCCACCCAGCGGACTGTTTCCCTGCTTCTCTCTATCGGTAGTTTATTAACATTCATCCACCCAGCGGACTGCTTCCCTGCTTCTCTCTATCGGTAGTTTATTAACATTCGTCCACCCAGCGGACTGTTTCCCTGCTTCTCTCTATCGGTAGTTTATTAACATTCATCCACCCAGCGGACTGCTTCCCTGCTTCTCTCTATCGGTAGTTTATTAACATTCGTCCACCCAGTGGACTGCTTCCCTGCTTCTCTCTATCGGTAGTTTAACATTCGTCCACCCAGCGGACTGCTTCTCTCTATTGGTAGTTTATTAACATTTGTGCTGTAGAAAGCCATGTTGCACACTGGGATTGATTGAATTCGCTCACAAGGTCCCGATGAGAAAGGATAGTCATTTCCTGGTGGGAGACTGTGTGTGTGTGGTGTGTGTGCAAGCTCGCCCGCTTGCGTATATGTGTGTGTTTGTATGTGTGTGCATGCTTGCATGCGTGTGTGTGTGAAGGGGACGCAGGTGTGTGTTTACCCACCTGCCTGTCTGTGTTTGTGTGCCTCCCGGCTGTGAGGAAGGGACATTGTCAGGGCCGCCTGAAAGTGGGGATTGTGGGAAAGCGTTGTGTGGCTGTGACAATCCAGTCCCCTGCGGAGCCACCACTCTCTTACCTGCCACTTCTGCTCTTTCGTCTGAAGGTATTTGGGTGTGTGTGTGTGTGTGTGTGTGTGTGTAGGTGCGCTCTACTATGGATGTGCCGTAAAAACTAAAACCAATACAGTATGTGTTAACGCTCTTTCCATTTCTTCTCTTATAATGAGAGGAAACTCTCTGGAGAACTTTCAACAAGCCTAACTGCACCAAACAATCCATTAAGAACAGGGCCACGGAGAGGCTAGCTGGTCAATGGTATTGAACTCCTGTATACCAAAAGTAATAACAGGGGAGAGAGACTTATAGGCCGTTCTAAATAAATCAGTTACAACAGAATATGTAAACGCTGTGTTTATTTTTACTGTCCGTCATGAAACCCTTCGATACATGTAGTCTGCTGACAGTAGGCCGGTGGTGGAGGCTGGAGGGTCGTTCATCATATCCCACCTTTCTGAATATGGGGAAGGAGGGAGGGAGCAGCTCTCCTCTCCTGTATTTCATCTCATTTCCCTGTTGATTGCCTCTCCTCTACCTCTCTTCTCTCATTCTCTCCATCCAGGCCCATGCATCTCCGATGGGGCCAATTATCTAGTCCTGTACATTACTATTTCAGCCCTGTGACGGGTAGAGAAACTGAACGGGGGAGGAGCGTACGCCCTCTGAGGGGGACACTTACGGAGGAGGGAAGATGGAGGTGGGTGTAAGATGGAGGGGTTTGGAGGGTGGTAAGATAGAAGGGTTGACATGGGGGGGGTCGTTTCCTGTCTCATCTCTCGGAGGTTAGAGAATGTTCTTTCAACCATAATGTTTTAAATCACTCTTCCTAGATGTTCTAAGAAACCTGGTATCTCTGTGGATTAGGTTAGATAAGTGTTGCTGTCGCCTGCACCGCAATGTCTCACATTGTTGTATTGTCTCTCTCTGTTGAATCACATTCTTAATGCTTACAGAGCTTATTTCCCTGTGTGTGTGTGTGTGTGTGTGTGTGTGTGTGTGTGTGTGTGTGTGTGTGTGTGTGTGTGTGTGTGTGAGAGAGAGAGAATCTGTTCATCTCTGGAATCCGCTATCCCAGATCCACCATCTCCTATCACCTCTGAATATCTCTCCTAGGAAATATTTCCAATTCAACATGTTCGCCCCATTTCAAAAGGTTGACACCATCCCCAGCAGCCCTAGGGTGGCACGACATGGAGCTAGCAGCAGGGCTCTGAGAGGGAGAGTGCAAGTGAAGACGGAGCATGCAGGGAAATAAGAGGAAGGGAGGTCGAGAGAGGGGAAGGAAGAGAGAACGGATGGAGGGGGAAAGAAAGCAGGAGAAGGGGGATCATCAGGAATGCCGCAGGGACCTGTTGCCACGAAAAAGGGCAACCAGTGGAGCCCAAACACCTTTGTAAATACAACCAACCAATATTTACAGTGCCTTGCGAAAGTATTCGGCCTCCTTGAACTTTGCGACCTTTTGCAACATTTCAGGCTTCAAACATAAAGATATAAAACTGTATTTTTTTGTGAAGAATCAACAACTAGTGGGACACAATCATGAAGTGGAACGACATTTATTGGATATTTCAAACTTTTTTAACAAATCAAAAACTGAAAAATTGGGCGTGCAAAATTATTCAGCCCCTTTACTTTCAGTGCAGCAAACTCTCTCCATAAGTTCAGTGAGGATCTCTGAATGATCCAATGTTGACCTAAATGACTAATGATGATAAATACAATCCACCTGTGTGTAATCAAGTCTCCGTATAAATGCACCTGCCCCGTCATAGTCTCAGAGGTCCGTTAAAAGCGCAGAGAGCATCATGAAGAACAAGGAACACACCAGGCAGGTCCGAGATACTGTTGTGAAGAAGTTTAAAGCCGGATTTGGATACAAAAAGATTTCCCAAGCTTTAAACATCCCAAGGAGCACTGTGCAAGCGATAATATTGAAATGGAAGGAGTATCAGACCACTGCAAATCTACCAAGACCTGGCCATCCCTCTAAACTTTCAGCTCATACAAGGAGAAGACTGATCAGAGATGCAGCCAAGAGGCCCATGATCACTCTGGATGAACTGCAGAGATCTACAGCTGAGGTGGGAGACTCTGTCCATAGGACAACAATCAGTCGTATATTGCACAAATCTGGCCTTTATGGAAGAGTGGCAAGAAGAAAGCCATTTCTTAAAGATATCCATAAAAAGTGTTGTTTAAAGTTTGCCACAAGCCACCTGGGAGACACACCAAACATGTGGAAGAAGGTGCTCTGGTCAGATGAAACCAAAATTGAACTTTTTGGCAACAATGCAAAACGTTATGTTTGGCGTAAAAGCAACACAGCTGAACACACCATCCCCACTGTCAAACATGGTGGTGGCAGCATCATGGTTTGGGCCTGCTTTTCTTCAGCAGGGACAGGGAAGATGGTTAAAATTGATGGGAAGATGGATGGAGCCAAATACAGGACCATTCTGGAAGAAAACCTGATGGAGTCTGCAAAAGACCTGAGACTGGGACGGAGATTTGTCTTCCAACAAGACAATGATCCAAAACATAAAGCAAAATCTACAATGGAATGGTTCAAAAATAAACATATCCAGGTGTTAGAATGGCCAAGTCAAAGTCCAGACCTGAATCCAATCGAGAATCTGTGGAAAGAACTGAAAACTGCTGTTCACAAATGCTCTCCATCCAACCTCACTGAGCTCGAGCTGTTTTGCAAGGAGGAATGGGAAAACATTTCAGTCTCTCGATGTGCAAAACTGATAGAGACATACCCCAGGCGAATTACAGCTGTAATCGCAGCAAAAGGTGGCGCTACAAAGTATTAACTTAAGGGGGCTGAATAATTTTGCACGCCCAATTTTTCAGTTTTTGATTTGTTAAAAAAGTTTGAAATATCCAATAAATGTCGTTCCACTTCATGATTGTGTCCCACTTGTTGTTGATTCTTCACAAAAAAAATACAGTTTTATATCTTTATGTTTGAAGCCTGAAATGTGGCAAAAGGTCGCAAAGTTCAAGGGGGCCGAATACTTTCGCAAGGCACTGTATGTTTATTTATTTTCGCTTCTATTTGCACATTGTTACGAGACTGTACACAGCTAATAATATAACATTTGACATGTCTTTATCCTTTTGAAACCTTTGTGTGTGTAATGTTTACTGTTAATTTCTGACTGCTTATTTCACTTTTGTTCTTCACTTGCTTTGGAGAGAGAGAGAGAGAGAGAGAGAAAAGAGAAGAGAGATGGGGAGAGAGAGAGAGATAGCGAAAAAGAGAAGAGTGCTGGGGAGAGCGGGAGAGAGAGAGATAAAAGAGAAGAGAGATGGGGAGTGAGAGAGAGAGAGAGAGATAAAAGAGAAGAGAGATGGGGAGAGAGAGAGAGAGATAGAAAGAGAATAGAAGAGAGATGGGGAGAGAGGGAGAGAGAGAGAGATAGAGAGATGGGGAGAGAGAGAGAGAAAGAGAAGAGAGATGGGGGGAGAGAGAGAGGGAGAGAGACAGAGACAGAGAGAGAGAGAGAGAGAGAGATAGCAAAAAAGAGAAGATAGCTGGGGAGAGGGAGAGAGAGAGAGATAAAAGAGAAGAGAGATGGGGAGTGAGAGAGATAGCGAAAAAGAGAAGATAGCTGGGGAGAGGGAGAGAGAGAGATAAAAGAGAAGAGAGATGGGGAGAGAGAGAGAGAGAGATAAAAGAGAAGAGAGATGGGGAGAGAGAGAGAGAGATAGAAAGAGAATAGAAGAGAGATGGGGAGAGAGGGAGAGAGAGAGAGATAGAGAGATGGGGAGAGAGAGAGAGAAAGAGAAGAGAGATGGGGGGAGAGAGAGAGGGAGAGAGACAGAAGAGAGAGACAGAGACAGAGAGAGAGAGAGAGAGACATATGCTTGGGGTCATGGAGGGATACTCACAGAGTGTTGCAGTGTTATGAGGGACTGAGGGAGATGTCAAGGTGAAAGAGAGGGGGAGGGAGGTTATGTGGTGGTCAGTTTAAGATTGGGCAGGTGCCAAATTAGATTGAGAGGTAACTGCAGAGCAATCGGATTACAGCCTAGTTTATCAAATGCTGATGCCAGGGCTGACCTGCATGCCACGGGAGTCGTTAATACACACATACAAGCGCGCACACACACATTTCATGCATGTACGCACACACGCATGTATGCACGTTGCACACACACACATGCTTGGACACACGCATGTAAGAACACACACACATACCCCCACTTCAGCTAACCTCCGTCATGTCCTTTTTTCAGCTAACCTTGTTATTCTCTTTTGTCTGCACTTGAGCTTGTCCTTGTAATAAAATGTCCCCCCTCCCTCTTCTCCCCGGTAGTTTCCCTTCCCTCCTGCACCCCTGTTCAGCTCCACAGCAGTGTGTGTGTGTGTGTGTGTGTGTGTGTGTGTGTGTGTGTGTGTGTGTGTGTGTGTGTGTGTGTGTGTGTGTGTGTGTGTGTGTGTGTGTGTGTGTGTGTGTGCGTGTGTGCGTGTGCGTGGAGACGAGAGAGAGGAGAGGATCACATTTCCCAGAGCAATCGCTGCCGAAGCGATATAGGAGCCATGCAGTAATCAGTCATGAGCATCTTCAGTGCAGCCTGCAGATGCCTCTTCTAGACCTCACAGTATTGATCTGACTCTGACAGGACGCGCAATGTCATATCCTGATGCATGAACATGTTTGTGTGCAGTCACTTGGGTATTCTATGTTCGATCTCCGTGTTGGGGCTGTCATGCATGTACACTAGTTAGCGTGTAGCTAGCCTGTTGCGTATGTGTCAGTGAGTGTGCAGACTAAAGAGGCCGATGATAGGGGATTCCAGGTGCCAAATGCACATTTCAATGCACATCTTACCTACTGGCCACTGGTGTCAAATCAATGTCTATTCCTATTTGGTTCAACGTAATTTCATGGAAATAACGTGGAAACAACGTTGATTCAACCAGTGTGTGCCCAGTGGGTAGTGACTACCCCTCCACATAGCTCTTATAGGGATCATAGTCCTCCTCAGCACAGCAGATGAACATGTTATTTGGCCCTCTAGACATTCTGTACTATCTCTGTCCTCACACCCAGGCCTGGTTGGCTGATCTGGTGGCTTGGCTGAAGGCCTTGGATTGGTAGCACAGGGAGACAGGCTGTCCATTGGACCAGATGGAGAACGGAGGGTAGTCGGTGTACTGGAGTGTTTTTCAAGGCTCCTGCCTCTAAAACCTGTTCCCCTGCTGGCTACTGCTCCTGGCTGGGGTTAATGCAATCTCCTATCCCTGTGGTGGTGGTATTGGAACAGGCTCAGCCTTAGCTGTGGAGATTATCTGGACTGTCTGCCCATGACATCAGACCAGGTTCTTCGTTTCAGGAAATGTGTGACGTTGCCTGGATGTATGGAGCTATGGAAGGCTTCACGGCTTCACAATGTAACATAATTCTGGCTCCTTCATACTTGGTTTCAGACAGTAAGGTATTGAATGGTAACAGACAGTAAATGTCATCGTTCTGTCTCAGAGATTTGTCTGGTTTTCTAACGTTTGCTGTCTGACGTGAAGGTTTGACGGGAGTGGCGAGGGAACGAGGATCTGCACGCGGCCTAGTTTTTACTTTAAAGACAGAACATTAATAGGAAGCAGGGTGAACACCAGCTGCATAGTGCTGAGTTAACGGATCGGCGGAAAAACAGCTGTGGTTGTGTGTGTGTGTCCGTGCGTGTGCGTGTAGCGTGTAGCGTGTCGGGAACAGCTGTAAGCTAATGCTTCACGGGTTTTCTGTGGGCGGTTAGGTTTTTGGGCAGGTTGCTGGGCAGACTGGAGTCTAACATTCAGAGAGGGGCTGTAAGTGTGTTGCGTGTTTATTGACTTTGTTAAATCCTCATATAGAAACTGGAATGTGGATGACTTGTGCATCCAGCGTGCTGACTCAGCACTATTCAAACTACTCAGAGGTCTGAGAGACATCACATCCCCCTCACATCATAATAAACCGACGAAAGTGAGCTCAGCAGCTCCACTCCTTATGTCTCACTGTCCTCTCACTGCCCTCTATCCCCTACATCTCCCCTTCAACACAGATGTCACGGGGGAGGCCTTGAGTAGAGACTATGTTCCAGTCAGCAGCTATACACTCCGAGCACTCACAACACCAGTCCCTATGCTGAAAATAATATATCTACTTGTATGCCATTTCAAAACATTTAAATATGTTTGTATATTTTGTAATATATGGACGTATTACAAAATGGTATGTTGATTTATATGTTGATTTATTGAAATATATGGGGCTCTCACAACTTCAGTCCCCGTAGATTCCCAGTTATTTCTGGTCATCATCATGTCTAACCTTGTGCCTAACGGCTCACCATGATGACTCAACACGATGACTCATGTTACTGTGCTGACTGAAACGACATACCAAACCTGTTTGTTTTCTTCTTCTCAGTGAGAGATGGATGCTCTTCACCCTCATTGCCATGGCGATGAGAGAGGGACGTACTGAACTGGAGACTTCACTGATATGCATCAGTGTTTGTTCTCCTTCTCGTCCTACTGACGATGAATGCCCTGACCTGTAACTGTCACACAACAGGTTTTGAGTCCAGATCAATGTCCCATCCACTCTGGTTGTAAAAGCAAACTAGTCTAACTGAATGGCGTACCCCAAAGGTATTTCGTCAAACATTCAAATGTGACCTTACTGCCTGGATCGTTAGCTCCACCATCAAAAAATATGTTCATGTTTCTATAGGTGCTGCTGACCTTGTGTAAGTATGAATTAACAAATGGAAAGCATCAAGATGCTGGGCGACCCCAACCGTCACCTCAACCCTCCACCTTCCCCCCTTTTCAATTAATGAGGGGGCTGCGAGGTACCGAAAGGATTTAGTGAACTTTCGTCTTTAAGTCAATTTTTCTCTCATATTCAGCTGACAAATCTTATTCGGACATCATTTTTTTTGTTTCTTGTGAAGACTAAGACAGATGAAATAAAATCACTTTTATATTTCTGCATCATTAGCTCAAGTTTCTTTTGTTGTCCTTTATTGCGGTTGCAGTGTCCCTCTTGTTCTCTCTCTCTCTCTGTCAGCAAATACGTGCAGAGTACAAAGTGTACACTACTGTATTCCCTTACCCATCTGCTGCTGTGTTCTACAGCCTTGACCATGGTTGTGCTGGGAGAATGGAAGTGTAATATAGTCTCGTCCCTGAGAGTGTAGGTGGGGACGTGCCGTCACTCACTTTGATATCGAGCCAATCATTCTTTAAGCCATGTTGTAGATATTGTATGTGGTTCATTAGAGCCCAGTCCACATCCCAGTACATCTGATACTGGCTAGAGTGTCTGAACCCTCGCGTTGGCTCTTCTAGAGCAATAACATCGCTCTGAGACTGTTAAGTCTAATAATTATGTCTGTAGATGTTCAACCACAAGCAATCAGCGGCAACATATGTCAGAGTGGAATGTCTATCCATTATTCCAAGTACTGTTAACTTTATTAGCCATCGATTAGCGTCACTGGATCTCACCAACACAAGCCGGCGCCCAATCAATTCCTCGCTTTTCCGCTGACAGAAAGCCAAAGTCATCATCACTTTGAAAAGAGAGGGAAATATCTCTCTTTTCCCTTCACCAGTCTTTCATTTGCAATTGAATTTAAAGCGCAGGGGAGAATGATATCCTTTTCAATGGGGATGTCGGGTGCTTGTAGTTCTGCATTGCTGTTGCCTCTGTGTGACTCTAGTTCCTGTATCTCAACTAGGTGTTAGCCGAGTGACCGGAGCTGGAGCAGCGCGCAGCATTGACAACCAGTGGGAGTGCATCAGTTGTTCACAGAGTTTACTCCCAGACGTTAGAGGGTGCAAATGGAGCACAACCACAACCGTTCTGTAAGTTAGATGTTGAAAATCACTTTAAAGGTACCACAGTAGGGCCTCCCGGGTGGCGCAGTGGTCTAAGGCCACCAGAGACTCTGGGTTCGAGCCCAGGCTCTGTCGCAGCCGGCCGCGACCGTGAGATCCATGGGGCGACGGACAGTTAGTTGGCCTAGCGCCGTCCGGGTTAGGGAGGGTTTGGGATATCCTTGTCTCATCGCGCACTAGCGACTCCTGTGGCGGCCCGGGCGCAGTGCACGCTGACCAGGTTGCAAGGGGCACGGTGTTTCCTCTGACACATTGGTGCGGCTGGCTTCCGGGTTGGATGCGCGCCGCGTTAAAGAAGCAGTGCGGCCTGGTTGGGTCGGGTTGTGTTTCGGAGGACGCATGACTCTCGACCTTCGTCGCTCCCAATCCCGTACGGGAGTTGTAGCGATGAGACAAGATAGTAACTACTAAAAACAATTGGATACCACGAAATTGGGGAGAAAAAAGGGGGTAAAATAAAAATAAATAAAAAAGGTACCACAGTAAAGTGAATGAATCCACAGAATCTCAACATCAAAGCTTTGCATCCGTATCTCCAACACAAAGCCTGAATCTATTTTTACGCCAGGAACTCTTCGACGATACATAGAGCTATCTTCCTCCTCATCTCCCCCCTGTGCATGTCTACCTCAGTACATCACCCCCGTTTCCCCCTTTTTCCTGGGCTGTGCCCAGCAATGTAGTGGTACGGCTGGTCGAAGAGTGTAGAGTGTGTGTAACGCTGTAATAGGATGTAAATGGATTTCCCATGCCATGGTATCCTGCTAGCATGTCCTCTCTCTGTGCCAGGCCCAGGGCTTGGAAGGCTACGTTGAAGAAAGGCTTCCATACAGAGAGAGATCAGTCAGGCCCTTTGTCCACACTGAGAATGGATACCTACCTGCCTGGGATACAGATCCGCATGCTCATTTGATTCAGCTGCGTTTGTATTCGCCACATAGGGCTACTGGGGTAGACTGGAGGAAGGTAGGGGCCAGATAAGAGATGTTAAGGGGCCAGTCCGTCACCGACATGGCAAGGCGTGTATAGTGGGAAGACGGATGCCCCGAGATTCAAGTGGAAATCAGCTACATCCTTTTTTAAAACTGATGAATGGATATGTACGCACTGATTCTCAAAGAACATAACCCAAAACATGCCCCATGAGCATCGTTCAACTGTCGCACCCCAGCAGAACCCAGAATATAAGCATGTTTTTGTCCAATGTTTGTGAACAATGGAAACCCGGTTAAAACGATCATTTTTGTATCATGGATGGTCAGGCCTTACATCAATAGCTCTGTCATTTCTCCAGACCCGTACCTCAGATTTTTACCAAAGCAGGGGCGGTGAGCATGCCTTGTTATTGTTTCTCCTGCTGATTGCCGCTAGAGTCAGGACAGTGATTTATAAATTGTATTGGGGAAAGGGGACGGCCCTGTATTCAGGACAGGGGGGGGGGGGGATCTCACAACGACAGGGCAGACTTTATTCAGACTAGACCATGGCTGACTATATAAGTGTCCTGTCCAGTGGATATACCTGTACATCACGCTGCCTTACACTACAGAAACAGGCCCTATGGCCATTCTGGCTTGGACAAGGCTTACTTGAGTAAGAAATGACAGAAATCTCATTAACTCCATGGCACAATGTCGCTTATTTTCTTTTGAAATAACTGTAATAAACAGTCCAGAGTTTAGCTGGCAGAGCCAGATTAGCATTCGCTAAAGGCTTTATGCTTCTAACAGCTATACCTCGTGGTATGCAGGCAGGCAGCCAGCACGGTATCTGAAAACGCTATCCAAACGCTATTAGTCTGTGATAAATGGTTTTAGAATTCACCGCTTTCAGTGACAGAACGCATTATTATTTATAAGAATGAAATTCAATACTGCCGTGTCACCTCACAATATATATCTATATTTTTTTTTAGCTCATTCCCTGTCACTGCATCACTTGTCTGCTTATCATTTACCTGCTATCTGTCCGAGACTGGTTGATGAGTGAAAAGCACAACGCGGCTACGCAGAGCTAAGTCGTCAAAAGGTCATTAGCGATGTATGAATTCACTCATCTGCCAGCAAATTGGCAGCTGATAGTTATCTTGTTTCAGAAGCAATCATAATTTGATAGACATGGACATTTAGCCCATCAACGTAAAGTGAGACTCGGGATAGAGGGTAAGGCCCTATAGCAGGTGTTTGCCTAAAAGTTCTGAAACTATGTAAGGTGATTTCCTGACCATGCAACCTCACAAGTTATAGTCTAGAACGAGGGTGACCGTTATAGTCTAGAACGAGGGTGACCGTTATAGTCTAGAACGAGGGTGACCGTTATAGTCTAGAACGAGGGTGACCGTTATAGTCTAGAACGAGGGTGACCGTTATAGTCTAGAACGAGGGTGACCGTTATAGTCTAGAACTAGGGTGACCGTTATAGTCTAGAACGAGGGTGACTGTTATAGTCCAGAACGAGGGTGACCAGGTTTTTCTTGGTCAGGTCATGTGGTTAGGAGTAATCTGCCGGCCCAATGAGATAATACTGAATGAGAACAAGGTCATGTATGCTAGGCAGCACACTGGACTAAAGGAGTCTGTAGTTTGTCCTCTGTGGTGCAGCCTGATTCACTGGCCGTGTCCGAATACCCAAATGAGCGTACTACATACTACATACTTAAACTGAACACTATTTACTCATCATCGCAAACTATTTAGCACGTAAAGTTGAGTAAAAAAGTATGCGACTCAGTAGCGCGGCTCCTGATTGCCTGAGTTGGTAGGGCGAGGCCGAGTGTGGCTGGTTTTTCCAATATTCAACAGACATGCATCGCATTAATAACCAGCCTTATAATAGCTAATTTACAATTTAATGAATTTCTCTAAACTCTGAGTAGAATAGGGATGGAGTTATAGGCCTACTCAGGCTGGTTATAGGCAGACTATCACATTTGACCCATACCATAATGGACCATATAGCCCATCTATTCTATTTAAAAAAGGACTGAAGACAGAAACTGTCTTTTCTATGGTAGAGTAGGTCAGGGCGTGACTAGGTTTTTTTGTTGCTCTAGTTTATATTTTCTATGTGGGGTTCTAGGTTTGATTTTCTATGTTGGTGATTTGTATGATTCCCAATTAGAGGCAGCTGGTTATCGTTGTCTCTAATTGGGGATCATACTCAAGCAGCATTTTTTTTCCACCCGTGGGTTATGGGCTATTGTTTTTGTGAGTGTGAGCACTGCGTTTTCCTCACGTATCGTTTCGTTCGTTTATTGTTTTGTTTTGCTGTGAGTTTCACAGAGAAGAAATCAGATCAGAGCTTGGCTTTGGTCCTACGAACGTGACAGAAACAGATCATTTGGTTCCATTTCAACATGTTTATTAGTGAAACCAAAGTGCTATAATGTACAGTATATGAATTACATCAAGTAGTACACACATCAACACTTTTAAAATGTTCAAATCAAAAGGCTATTGCACGTACAAACGTGGACAGTCGGGTGCATCGCTAATTCAGGACCACTGGACAGCAGCATAATAAACTAAAGCACTGATCATTGGGAACGAGATCAGAAAGACCTCTAAAGGCTTGATCCATAAATACAAAAATGTAATAGGGTGACACATTTACAAATCAAACGATGGTTTACTATTTATTTTAAAAGCTCTGATGAAGGCCAAGAAACACTTTTTAGTGAGAAAACAGTCATCCATTTTGGGGAAATAAATGGATCATTTTAAGGAGAACAAAAACGACTTTTGCCACATTTGAACAGCACAGCAGAAGCTTTGGGCATCTTCCCAATTAAGTAGCCTTGTTTTGAAAAGAACTAGGGCCTATCACTCACAGCCCACCTCTTCCAATGCATTGTGGAGAATGGTGCATCGAATTCTACTAGATGAAGAGCCGAAATGAGTCTGACATCCGGGGATTTAAAGTATACTGGATTTTCAATGTTGCATAGTATTAAACTCGATTTTTGCGCATACTCAAACGGCCTACTATTCAGGACTCAAGTATGGGTATTGGGCCACTGTATACGGAGATGTTTTCCTGTGTTTTTCCCGTTGAAGGTGAATCCCTTGCTGCACTCAGACTCATTAATACGTCTGCTGTCTGAAGGATTAGACCAATTGCTGCTTTTTTCTCTCCCTTGTGTTTGATCAGATTAGCTCAGTCGTGTGTGTTTGTGTTTGTGTGTGTGTGTGTGTGTGTGTGTGAGGATGTGCTTCAGTATGCCATCTCATCCTTCGGGTGTCCTCTCTCCTTCCCTTTACAAACAAAGAGAGAGAGAGAGGGCGAGAGAGAGAGAGAGAGAGAGAGGGGGAGAGAGAGGGGGGGGGGAGAGAGAGAGAGAGAGGGGGGGAGGGAGGGAGGGAGGGAGGGAGGGAGGGAGGGAGGGAGGGAGGGAGGGAGGGAGGGAGGGAGGGAGGGAAAGAGAGAGAGAGAGAGAGAGGGAGGGAGATAGAGAGAGAGAAGAGAGAGAGAGAGAGAGAGAGAGAGAGAGAGAGATAGAGAGAGAGAGAGAGAGAGAAAGAAAGAAAGATAGATAGAGTCTTGTTCTCATTTTCTGTCCCCCCGTTTCAGTCCCCTTAATCATCCCTCCCAACGTTTTTTAAATGTTTGTCTGACGTTATCACCTTCCTGCAATGTTTCCGCAATGTTGCCTGTGCCGACGTTGCCCTTGTCCATAATTACTTTAGTAAATCAGGGTGATGGTCACGGTGGTGCGTGCTAAATCACACACAGCCCCACACCGGCAAAATGACACAGGGGCTACCAATGCCTCTGCCCCAATGATTAAAGAAGGTTCAGTAGCCTGAACACATTAGGTTGATAAGAAAAGAGAATTGGTGGCCGTATTTACTCCCAGTGAATATAGTGCTACTTTCTGAAGACATGGCTGATTAGAAGAAGAACGAAACGATAATATTTCTGCTGGGCCGCGAGGGGACTTCCAGCCTATTTGCAGGATGAAGAGGAGGAAAACGACTGCAGATACTTCTTATAGATTAAAGAGGACCCCGGGCCTGTAGAATTCCCTACCTGCAGGCAGTAGACAGACAAGCTGACTGTGGAGTGTAGGCTACTACAAGTACTGTACGGTAGAGGTCGAATGTTTCTGATATTTCAACGCCGATACCGATACCGATTATTGGAGGACCAAAAAAGCCGATACCGATTAATCGGCTGATTTATTTATTTTTATGTATTTGTAATAAATGACAATTACAACAATACTGAATGAACACTTATTTTAACTTAATATAATACATCAATAAAATCAATTTAGCCTCAGGTAAATAATGAAACATGTTCAATTTGGTTTAAATAATGCAAAAACAAAGTGTTGGAGAAGAAAGTAAAAGTGCAATATGTGCTGTGTAAGAAAGCTACCGTTTGAGTTCCTTGCTCAGAACATGAGAACATATGAAAGCTGGTGGTTCCTTTTAACATGAGTCTTCAATATTCCCAGGTAAGACGTTTTAGGTTGTAGTTATTATAGGAATTATAGGACTATTTCCCTCTATACCATTTGTATTTAATTAACCGTTGACTATCACTTTAGTATTGCCAGTGTAACAGTATAGCTTCCATCCCTCTCCTCGCTCCTCCCTGGGCTCAAACCAGCAACACAATGACAACAGCCACCACATCGAAGCAGCGTTACCCATGCAGAGCAAGGGAAACAACCACCCCAAGGCTCAGAGCGAGTGAAGTTTGAAACGCTATTAGCGCGTGCTAACTAGCCAGCCATTTCACTTCAGTTACACCAGCCTCATCTCGGGAGTTGATCGGCTTGAAGTCATAAACAGCGCAATGCTTGGCACACAACAAAGAGCTGCTGGCAAAACGCACGAAAGTGCTGTTTGAATTAATGTTTACACGCCTGCTTCTGCCTACCACCGCTCAGTCAGATACTTAGATACGTAGATATGTATGCTCAGTCAGATTATATGTAACGCAGGACACGCTAGATAATATCTAGTAATATCATTAACAATGTGTAGTTAACTAGTGAATATGATTGATTGTTTTTTATAAGATAAGTTTAATGCTAGCTAGCAACTTACCTTGGCTTACTGCATTTGCGTAACAGGCAGTCTCCTTGTGGAGTGCAACGAGAGAGGGGCAGGTCATTATTGCGTTGGTCTAGTTAACTGTAAGGTTGCAAGATTGGATCCCCCGAGCTGACAAGGTGAAAAATCTGTCATTCTGCCCCTGAACGAGGCAGTTAACCCACCATTTCTAGGCCGTCATTGTAAATAAGAATGTGTTTTTAACTGACTTGCCTAGTTAAATAAAGATTAAATAAAGGTGTAAAAGGCAAATCGGCGCCCAAAATACCGATTTCCGATTGTTATGAAAACTTGAAATCGGCCCTAATTAATCGGCCATTCCGATTAATCGGTCGACCTCTACTGTACGGGTTAAGAGAGTTCACTAAGCCAGAGGAAACACCATTCATTTCCCAAGCAGAGACAGTCTAAAACAAGTCTGAGCTCCCTACACTCAAAACACTATTGATTTCTGTTGTTCACTTAGACATTTCTTAATGGTTCAGTACTGAGCACACAGATTCGTTTTGGTTGAATAATTCATGGCAAATTGTTTATCTTTGAGTCTAGCAATATCTCTGCTGTTGAGCTTTATATTCCAATCAGGGATGTGGAGTTTGAGTGACATGGTTCATTTATGTGATTAATAATGCTTTGTAAAGATGAGGATTTTTTGTGTTCCGAGTGTGTGCCTGCCTACGCCCTCGCTCCCCCAGCCCCCCCTCCCCCGTCAGCGGCCCTGCCCCTGGTCCACCCTCCACGCTGTTGAACACCCACACACACACAACACGGGTGGTCTTTCAAAGCATACACTCCACCAATAAAGCCTGTCGTTGTTGAAGCCACCAAGTACTGTACACTGTTCTCCCTCTTGAAACAAACAAAACAAATGCCTTATGTGGTCCCATGAGATCTGTGAGTAATGCACTGTGTGTGTGTGTGTGTGTGTGTGTGTGTGTGTGTGTGTGTGTGTGTGTGTCCTTTAATTTGTGCTTTTGAAATATTGTAACTACTGTAAGTTTACAAGTCCTTTTTCCTCCTCTATCTTCGTCTTTTCTATCTTTTCCCAACCGCTTTCATTTTCTCTCTCTGCAGTACCTATCTCTCCTCTCTCTCTCCTCTCTCTCTCTCTCTCTTTCTCCCTATCTCTCCTCCCTCTCTCTCTCTCTCTCTCTCTCTCTATCTCTCTCTCTCTCTCTCTCTTTCTGTCACACACACTCTCCTCTCAAGGGTGTGATGCATACAAGGTGTGGTGGTCAGCGAGGCAGGGAAACGGAGGGGTCTGAGGCCCACAGGAGAGAGAGAGAGGGCTGGAGCGGGGTAGGGAGGGTAGGGTAGGGGGGCAAAGGTGTCCCTCAATCCCGGCTATCACCAGGCAACAGCAGTGTGAGCGCCCCCGTGGAGAACAGTAATGACAGGGAGTAGAGAGGGACTAGCCCGGGCAGGTCTTCCCATAAACATCACTGTGATGTAGCAGCTGAGCTGGGCTGTAGAGCTGCTGTGGTGGTGGTGGTGCTGTTAGTCTGCCTGCCAACACACAGCATGGGGCTACACATGCACTGTAGGAGAGGAGCCGGAATAACACTGGAGGAACCACTTAGCATCTTATCTCCTCTCTTTGTATCCTCCTCTTTTTGGCACTGCATCAAAAGGTGATTCAGCTAGTGTAGGATTTATTAAATTATTACAACTTTTTCAATTTTGGTTTTGGTACAGGTCTAGCAATTAACCCAAGGCAGCCTGAATCTGACGTGCTTCATGCTTCATATGCGCTAGTTGTAGTGAAACAACTGTTGAGACAGGTTGCGTTATGTCCTGATTCTCATTGAACAGACGGTAGAGAAGTCCCCTGTTAGCTGAGTCAACCAGGGTCACATCTACTGTGGCACATATAGGGCGGCATAATCATAGAAAGATAATATCCCGAGGAATAAATACACACTGAGGCTACAGGATAGATAATAAGCACTAGCAGCAGCGTATGTGTTGAGTCAAAAGAGTGCAAAATGCTGATAGTCCTGGTAGCTATTTCATTAACTGTTAGCAGTCTTATGGCTTTGGGGTAAACGCTGTTCGGGAGTCCAGACTTTGTGCATCGGTACAGCTTGCCGTGCGGTAGCAGAGAGAACAGTCTATGACTAGGGTGGCTGTAGGTTTTTTTGGGCCTTCCTTTGACACCGCCTGGTATAGAGGTCCTGGGTGGCAGGGAGCTCAGCCCCAGTGATGTACTGGGCCGTATGCACTACCCTCTGTAGTGCCTTGAGGTGGGATGCCAAGCATTTGCCATACCAAGTGGTGTTGCAGCCAGTCAAGATGCTCTCAGTGGTGCAGCTGTAGAACTTTTGGAGGATCTGAGGGCCCATGCCAAATCTTTTAAGCCTACTAAGGGGGAACAGGTGTTGTCATGCGTTCTTGACGATTGTGTTGGTGTGTGTAGACCTTGTTAATTCCTTAGTGATGTGGACAGCGAGAAACCTGAAGCTCCACTACAGCCCCGTCGATGTGGATAGGTGCGTGCTCGGCCCTCCGTTTCCTGTAGTCAACGATCAGCTCCTTTGTCTTGCTGATGTTAAAGAGAAGGTTGTTGTCCTGGCACCACACAGCCAGGTCACAGTCCTCCTCCCTGTAGGCTGTCCCATCGTCGTCGGTGATCAGGCCTACCACCGTCGTGTCGTCAGCAAACTTAATGGTGTTGAAATTGCAATTGCAGTTGCTTAGAGAAAGAGATGTTGTTTAACAAATAATACATATTTTTCTCAAAAAGGTAGGTGTCTAAGTTAGTATTTCTAACCTAGGATGTCTACGGGATAAAATATATAAAATAATCAAATAAGATGATTTTAAAATAAAAATTACAATGACGAAGCTCTTAAACATGATCCTAAATGTAAACCATCAACTTAGTGTGAATACCATTAGTGTTAAATATGAGTTTTTTAGTATGACATATCCTTTATATATTTTGACACTTATTTATTTGACTGTCAATATGTATTTGTTGTCAATGTTTTGGCACCAATTTGGTGCCAGTTGTGGAAAAAAGTCAGTTGGAAAATTTGCAGAGTTAATTGAAATGAATTCCTTTGTTGATTAGAGTTTTTTTTTTACCCATATGGTCTATCCACTAGAAACTCATGGACAATATGGACATAGATATACAAAATGAATACAATATGTAAATAATTACAACAAATTATTTTAAGTATAAATTACCAAACATATCATAGATTACCATAGATGATCTGTTAATTACCAAAATTACTGAAGATACCAGTAACTTTGGAGAATGACCAGTGGCTTCCCAACCCTAGCTAGACGTAATGCTGAGTAAATGATGATGAGAGAGAAGGAGAGAGAGAGAGAAAGTGAGACAGAGGGAGACAGAAAACAGCAGACCTGGGAGGATTCATTCCAAGGCAGATCATTGTCTCTGCTGTTTACGTGATGTTCCCTCATCACACTGAAGAAGGCAGCTTGTTTGCGGAGGAACTCCTTGGTGCAGAGTGGTGTTGTGATGCATAAAATAAACTGAGTGAGTGGTTGTGTACACTCGCTGGTGCGCGATGAGACAAGGACACCCCTACCGACCAAGCCCTCCCTAACCCGGGCGACGCTAGGCCAATTGTGCGTCGCCCCATGGACCTCCCGGTCGCGGCCGGTTACGACAGAGCCTGGGCGCGAACCCAGGGACTCTGATGGCACAGCTGGCTCTGCAGTACAGCGCCCTTAACCAATGCGCCACCCGGGAGGCGTTGTGTACACTCTGAGAACGCAGCCTTGGTTGAGGTACATGGCGTAAATAAATACATTAAGGATATAGCTTCCATAGACTGATGAAATGATGAAGGACGCAAATCTCCTCAGGCCTCACACATACCTTGAGTTTCAATACAGGTTCAGGCGGTGCTGAATTCTGTCGCATTCATATGAACGCAATAGTCTCAGCCAATGTCATAGGATAAAGAGCCCTCTTGTGTTTATGGACATTCAGTGGGACATCAGTTGCATTGGCCATGAAAACTCTCTCCTGACGCTCAAACCTTACATTTGAGTAATTTAGCAGACGCTCTTATCTAGCGCGAATTACAGGGAGCAATTAGGGTTGAGTGCCTTGCTCAAGGGCACTTCAACAGATTTTTCACCTAGTCGGCTTGGGGATTTGAACTAGCGACCTTTTGGTTACTGGCCCAACGCTCTTAACCGCTACCTTAGAAGGCACTTAGACCAAATGTCAAGTAAACGTTCTTGTTCTTTGGTCAAACGCTTCGGCAGCTTCTCCTTCCAACACAGATTTTCACTTTTGACTCTGTCTGTCTCTCACTTTGTCTCTCTCCCGTGTCACTCAGTGCTATTTTCCAAGAATCAATGAATGTGATGTTAGTCAATAACACCGCTCAGTGTGATGTCCCTGACCCTGCCGCAGGGAACCTCTCTCTGCACTGAGCCTGAGGAGATAATAGACTTCTGCACCCCCTAACACCCTGTATACACGCACAGGCCACAAGGCTGCCCTCACCTGACCTCAGCCCCAGCCTCAGCTCCAGCCCAAGCCTCATCCCCAACCTCAGTCGCAGCCTCCTACCAGTCCCACAATCCACTGCTTTGTGTCCTTACATACCAGGGGAATCAGGTTGCCATGCAGTGAAAGTGGGTCAGATGACATGGGGGGCAGAGGTGTCAGCTTGTGCTCTTAAAGCTTTTCCCGGCTTCTCTGCTTTCATCCCCCCCCCCGCTCTCTGAGGGAATCCTGACCTTTAGAGAAGACGAAAAGATGCCAGATGGGTGGTTTAAGAACGTGCTGTGGCAGCTCTAAAAATAGGGTCCGCTCCCTCACGCTTTCCCTGCGTTCCCCCTGGCTGGCCCTATGGGTGGATAGCGGGCTCCACTCTGTCTCCTCTCTGGTTTCTCTCCTCTCCATCCATCAGCAGACCTGACCCTGACATCCCTCCTCCCTCCCCACTGCAGTCGATCCCTTCCTGGGCAGGCTGCAGCCTCCCATCACCTTGAGTCCTCCAGCCTCCTGCTCAACCATGGCCTACATTTGTCTCCTTCACAGGAACTGTGCAATGAAGTTGTAAATCGTATCAAAGCTAATGTAATTCATCAAGACAGAATTATCTCACTTCCATGAAGGAGAGGCTGTTCTAATCATGGAAGATAAAAAGAGTTAACAGGTGATGTTGGTTAACTAGAGTCAATGAGACAGCCACAGTATCTACCTCCCCTCCCCGTTCCCTGTTCTGAACACAGACCGGGGTTGTAATACTATGTTATTACAAGTTCCACTCTGGCACTACAAGTCAGCCCTAACCCATTAAGATTTACCCGCACTGTAGGAGAGAGAGAGAAATGTTGCCTGCCTAGATGGTGAATCTGGGGTGAGTTCTTCTCTCTGGAGAAGGCAGGAACAATGATAGCGAAGGGCTGCTGGATCTCCAGGCCTCTCAGGGAGACGGAGACAGAAGGAGCCCAGGAGAGGAGCAGGTTGCTGGGGAGTATTTATAGAGTTGAGTGGGCTTCACTGGCACGCGCTTTGCGGGCGTGGAATGTGTCAGAGAGAAAACGCATTATTCACCAAAAGCCCTCCGAGACATATTTTTATTTAGCCAAATATAGAGAGAGAAAGAGTTTTTTTTTTTTACAAAAACTTCTGGCTCATTGTGTAGTAATCTGCCTGGCCTTCTACCACTCCCTCCTCAACTCCTACTCAGGTGACTGAGCTCTACTGAACAGCAGCCAATTAGACCACCCCTCCCTCTGACAGTGTGTGTGTGTCCATGCTTGCTGCCTGGTGTGTGTTTATGAATGCATGTGCCATACCGTTCAAAAGTTTAGGGTCACTTAGAAATGTTTTTGAAAGGAAAGAAAAAAAATGTGTCCATTAAAATAACATCAAATTGATCAGAAATACAGTGTAGACATTGTTAATGTTGTAAATGACTATTGTAGCTAGAAATGGCAGATTGTCTTTATGGAATAACTACGTAGGCGTACAGAGGCCCATTATCAGCAACCATCACTCCTGTGTTCCAATGGCACGTTGTGTTAGCTAATCCAAGTTTATCATTTTAAAAAGCTAACTGGTCATTAGAAACCCCTTTTTCAATTATGTTAGCACAGCTGAAAAGTGTACTATTTAATGAAGCTGCCAGTTAAGGACTTGTGAGGCGTCTGTTTCTCAAGCTAGACACTCTAATGTACTTGTCCTCTTGTTCAGCTGTGCACCGGGGCCTCCCACTCCTCTTTCTATTCTGGTTAGCGCCAGTTCGCTGGTTAGCGCTGGTTAGCGCTGGTTAGCGCCAGTTCCCTGTGGAGGGAGTAATACACAGCGTTATACGAGATCTTCAGTTTCTTGGCAATTTCTTGTATGGAATAGCCTTCATTTCTCAGAACAAGAATAGACTGACGAGTTTCAGAAGAAAGTATTTTTTTCTGGCCATTTTGAGCCTGTAATCGAACCCACGGATGCTGACGCTCCAGATACTCAACTAGTCTAAAGAAGCCTTTATTATTGCTTCTTTAATCAGGACAACAGTTTTCAGCTGTGCTAACATAATTGCAAAAGGGGTTTCTAATGACCAGTTAGCTTTTTAAAATGATAATCTTGGATTAGCTAACACAACCTGCCATTGGAACACAGGAGTGATGGTTGCTGATAATGGGCCTCTGTACGCCTACGTAGATATTCCATTAAAAATCTGCCGTTTCCAGCTACAAATGTCATTTACAACATTAACAGTGTCTACACTGTATTTCTGATCAATTTGATGTTATTTTAATGGACAAAAAAAATTGCTTTTCTTTCAAAAACAAGGACATTTCTAAGTGGCCCCAAACTTTTGAACGGTAGTGTATGTATGTATGAGGAGGTCAAGAATAGATTGCCGGACTGAATTGAGTGTGTGTCATATTGTAGTAATTGTATGCATGGATTCAGGACATCAATGATGACCTCGAAAAAGGAGATGTTGGAGAAACTAGATTGTGTGTGTGTGTGTGTGTCTGCGTGTGAACAGGACAGGATTTCCCTCCTGCCTTGGAGTGGAGGTGCACTGCAGCAGCTGTACAACTCTCAGGCGACAGTCAAACAGGAAGGGGCACCTCTCTTCCCCCTTCAGCTGCATTGCAGACTGCAGTCAAGGTTACCACAGTCGCCGCGGCGATGGGCTGAGGTATTCAGGGCGCCGAAGAGAGGAGAGGCCAACTAGGAAAACGTACCGGCCTCTCTCTCTCTGTCCCATAATGCATTTATTTATAGCCAGAGAACCTTCATATGCTGACTGCTGCAGCTCACGGTCTCACACTCCAACACCGGTTGAAGTTTCAGGGCTGGGTAGCGGGGGGGGGGGGGGGGGGGGGGGGACCAGTTAATTTGTATTTGATTGCATTGATAGAATCTGTGTCCCTATGTCCTCTGTTCTCTTTCTGTCTTTCTCTCCCCCTCTCTCTCCCGTTCTCTCTGTGTGTCTTTGATCTGCTGGCTGTCTGTCATAT
The DNA here is from genome assembly GCF_013265735.2 of Oncorhynchus mykiss. NCBI lineage: Eukaryota > Metazoa > Chordata > Actinopteri > Salmoniformes > Salmonidae > Oncorhynchus > Oncorhynchus mykiss. Next base: position 37,243,737 of record NC_048577.1, on the reverse strand, counting down.
CACATGAAAGCCTTTTCTCCAAGGCGGGACTAAATGCCGTGGAGATGTGTGACAAAGGACTGGCAGCATGATATTTCCTCTCAATCGCACTACTGTCCCTTCATCTGTTCCCTCTGTCTGTGATCCACCAAGCTGACGCTCACTCTCTCGCTCTCTCCATAACATTTACCACACAGTTACAGGCTGTATGTGTGTTGTTTGTTCCGAACATGGAGGTATAGGCCTAGTCGAGTCGTAAGCTATTGCTGCTGTGTTTAAATTAGGTTCGAGGCCTTTAGGGAACAGCAGTCTTGACATTCCGTCATGTGGCCGAGGAGCTACAACATTCCTTATCCTAAGTTTGTAAAAAAAAAAAAGAAGGTGAGTAGCAGTAATGTTCCTGTAAATCTAGAATGGCTACAATAAACACAGAGAGGAAGAAGTATGGAAGTCCTGTCAACAGTAGGCTATCCTCACTCACACTCACACACATTCCTTTACCTCTCTCTCTCTCTCTCTCTCGCTCGCTCTCTCTCTTTCTCTCGCTCTCTTTCTTTCTCTCTCTCGCTCTCTCGCTTTCTCTCTCTCTCTCTCTTTCTCTCTCTCTCTCTCTCGCTCTCTCTCTTTCTCTTGCTCTCTTTCCCTCTCTCTCTCTCTCTCGCTCTCTCTCTTTCTCTCGCTCTCTTTCTTTCTTTCGCTCTCTCTCTTTCTCTCGCTCTCTCTCGCTCTCTCTTTCTCTCGCTCTCTCTCTCTCTCTCTCACTCTCTCTCTCTCACTCTCTCTCTCTCATTCTCTCTCTCTCACTCAAATGTGATTCATTGTGAGTTGGTTAAAAACATCTGCCTCTGTTAGTTGGTATTCGGGCGGTGATGAATAATTTCCCGTGGGGGACATGCCAACGATGCCAGCACACACCACTAGCCCTGCCTTAATTGTTCCTGCAGCATCAATCTAATGTCTTGATTGCGGCTCAGTGACTAGCTAGCGTGGCAGATATCGGTAAGGGGTTTGGAGAGACCCATGTGTCAACGCACCAGTGTCAACAATTACACCTCCTTCATCAGAAGTCATCAGCGTGGAACTGAGCAAACAACCATTCATGTAAAACCTAATCGAACATCACACTGTAGGCAAATGTGACAATGACAAACATGACTGGAACATGACTGGAAGGCTTTCATGTTACTATTCCATTTTTTAAATGAACTGAACATGTTGAATTGGAAATATGTCTATTGATCCACTGGTCCACCAATCACCAACAAAGTGTAATGGCACACACAGGAGCAGTGGTGTTGTTGGGTAGGTTGTTGTGATCAGCTAAGGAGGGGTATTCAGAGGTGATGGGACATGGTGGATCTGAGATGGCAAATACCAAAAATGAGCAGATTCAGTGAGCTTCACATCAAGTGTAAGAGGTCATACACATAACTCCTAACCCCTAACTCTAATCCTACCCTAACCCTCATTGTAACCCTGAACCTAACCCCTAACTCTAATCCTACCCTAACCCTAATTATAACCCTGAACCTAACCCCTAACTCTAATCCTACCCTAACCCTAATTTTAACACTAAACCTAACCCCTAACTCTAATCCTACCCTAACCCTAATTTTAACCCTGAACCTAACCACTATGCCTAAAATAACCTTTTTCCTTGTGGCCTTGTGGGGACTGACGAAATGCCCCCACTTTTGGACTGGCGAAATGCCCCCACTTTTGGACTGGCGAAATGCCCCCACTTTTGGACTGGCGAAATGCCCTCACTTTTAGACTGGCGAAATGCCCCCACATTTGGACTGGCGAAATGCCCCCACTTTTGGACTGGCAAAATGCCCCCACTTTTGGACTGGCGAAATGCCCTCACTTTTAGACTGGCGAAATGCCCCCACTTTTGGACTGGCGAAATGCCCCCACTTTTGGACTGGCGAAATGCCCTCACTTTTAGACTGGCGAAATGCCCCCACATTTGGACTGGCGAAATGCCCCCACTTTTAGACTGGCGAAATGCCCCCACATTTGGACTGGCGAAATGCCCCCACTTTTGGACTGGCGAAATGCCCCCACTTTTGGACTGGCGAAATGCACCCACTTTTGGACTGGCGAAATGCCCCCACATTTGGACTGGCGAAATGCCCCCACATTTGGACTGGCGAAATGCCCCCACTTTTGGACTGGCGAAATGCCCCCAACTTTTCCTTGTTCAACTATCCTTGTGAGGACTTCTGGTCCCCACAAAGATAATAAAACCAAACCACACACACACAGTGGGAAAACCTTAAGAGAAAATGTACCTTCTAAGCATTAAGAATGTGATTCAACAGAGAGAGACAATGTGAGACATTGCGGTGCAGGCGACAGCAACACTTATCTAACCTAATCCACGGAGGTACCAGGTTTCTTAGAACATCTAGGAAGAGTGATTTAAAACATTATGGTTGAAAGAACATTCTCTAACCTCCGAGAGATGAGACAGGAAACGACCCCCCCCCCCCCCATGTCAACCCTTCTATCTTACCACCCTCCAAACCCCTCCATCTTACACCCACCTCCATCTTCCCTCCTCCGTAAGTGTCCCCCTCAGAGGGCGTACGCTCCTCCCCCGTTCAGTTTCTCTACCAGTCACAGGGCTGAAATAGTAATGTACAGGACTAGATAATTGGCCCCATCGGAGATGCATGGGCCTGGATGGAGAGAATGAGAGAAGAGAGGTAGAGGAGAGGCAATCAACAGGGAAATGAGATGAAATACAGGAGAGGAGAGCTGCTCCCTCCCTCCTTCCCCATATTCAGAAAGGTGGGATATGATGAACGACCCTCCAGCCTCCACCACCGGCCTACTGTCAGCAGACTACATGTATCGAAGGGTTTCATGACGGACAGTAAAAAGAAACACAGCGTTTACATATTCTGTTGTAACTGATTTATTTAGAACGGCCTATAAGTCTCTCTCCCCTGTTATTACTTTTGGTATACAGGAGTTCAATACCATTGACCAGCTAGCCTCTCCGTGGCCCTGTTCTTAATGGATTGTTTGGTGCAGTTAGGCTTGTTGAAAGTTCTCCAGAGAGTTTCCTCTCATTATAAGAGAAGAAATGGAAAGAGCGTTAACACATACTGTATTGGTTTTAGTTTTTAGAGCCCATCCATAGTAGAGCGCACCTACACACACACACACACACACACACACACACACTGCATTAGTGAGCTACTTACTGAGTGGGATTTAGCTACTAGCTACACTAGTGTTCCAAAGTTTGGGGTCACTTAGAAATGTACTTGTTTTTTAAAGAAAATCAATTTTTTTGTCCATTAAAATAACATAAAATGGATTTTAAAAAATACAGTGTAGACATTGCTAATGTTGTAAATTACTATTGTAGCTGGAAAAGGCAGATTTTTAAAAATGGAATATTTACATAGGCCTACAGAGGCCCATTATTAGCAACCATCACGCCTGTGTTCCAATCCAAGTTTATAATTTTAAAAGGCTAATTGATCATTAGAAAACCCTTTTGCAATGATGTTATCACAACTGAAAACTGTTGTTCTGATGAAAGAAGTAATAAAACTGGCCTTCTTTAGACTAGTTGAGTATCTGGAGCATCAGCATTTGTGGGTTTGATTACAGACTCAAAATGGCCAGAAACAAAGAACTTTCTTCTGAAACTCGTCTATTCTTGTTCTGAGAAATGAAGGCTATTCCAAGTGAGTGTGTACTACTCCCTTCACAGAACAGCGCAAACTGGCTCTAACCAGAATAGAAAGAGGAGTGAGGCCCCGGTGCACAACTGACCAAGAGGACAAGTACATTAATGTCTAGTTTGAGAAACAGAAACAAGTCCTCAACTGGCAGCTTCATTAAATAGTACCCGCAAACCCCAGTCTCAACGTCAACAGTGAAGAGGCGACTCTGGGATGCCGGCCTTCTAGGCAGAGTTGCAAAGAAAAAGTCATATCTCAGACTGGCCAATAAAATGAAAATATTAAGATGGACAAAAGAACACAGACACTGGACAGAGGAAGATTGGAAAAAAGTGTTATGGACAGACAAATCTAAGTTTGAGGTGTTCGGATCACCCCAAAAATGTGTGAGATGCAGAAAAAATGAAAAGATACTGGAGGAGTGCTGCACGCCATCTGTCAACCATGGTAGCCGATTAATTAGGGTAGATTTCAAGTTTTCATAACAATCGGTAATCTGCATTTTTGGACACCGATTATATTGCATTCCACGAAGAAACTGCGTGGCATGCTGACCACCTGTTATGCGAGTGCAGTAAGGAGCCATGGTAAGTTGCTAGCTAGCATTAAACTTATCTTATAAAAAAACAATCAATCTTCACATAATCACTAGTTAACTACACATGGTTGATGGTATTACTAGGTTAACTAGCTTGTCCTGCGTTGCATATAATCAATGCTTTGCCTGTTAATTTATTATCGAATCACAGCCTACTTTGCCAAACAGGTGATGATTTAACAAAAATGAATGTACCTAACCATCAACATCTTTTTCCTTTCTTAAAATCAATACATATTATATTTTAAAACCTGCATATTTAGTTCAAAGAAATTCTCCTTAGCAGGCAATATTAACAAGGGAAGTCAGGGTATATGCAACAGTTTGGGCCACCTGTCTCGTTGCGAACTAATTTGCCAGAATTTTACATAATTATGACATAACATTGAAGGTTGTGCAATGTAACAGCAATATTTAGACTTAGGGTTGCCACCCGTTTGATAAAATACGGAACGGTTCCGTATTTCACTGAAAGAATAAACGTTTTGTTTTCGAAATGATAGTTACCATATTAATGACCAAAGGCCCGTATTTCTGTGTTTATTATACTATAATTAAGTCTATGATTTGATATTTGATAGAGCAGTCTGACTGAGCGCTGGTAGGCAGCAGCAGGCTCGTAAGCATTCATTCAAACTTTACTGCGTTTGCCAGCAGCTCTTAGCAATGCTTGATCACAGTGCTGTTTATGTCTTCAAGCCTATCAACTCCCGAGATTAGGCCGGCAATACTAAAGAGCCTGTTAGAACATCCAATAGTCAAAGGTATATGAAATACAAATGGTAGAGAGAAATAGTTGATGCGTCATAATTCCTATATTGACTGCAACCTAATATTTATTTACTGGGAATATGGAAGAACTGGGAATATTGAACCACCAGCTTTCATATGTTCTGAGCAAGGAACTTAAACGTTAGCTTTTTTACATGACACATATTGCACTTTTACTTTCTTCTCCAACACTGTGTTTTTGCATTATTTAAACCAAATTGAGCATGTTTCATTATTTATTTGAGACTAAATAGATATTATTTATGTATTATATTAAGTTAAAATAAGTGTTCATTGTTCATTCAGTATTGTTGTAATTGTCATTATTACAAATATCTATATAAAACAATCGTCCGATTTAATCGGTATCAGGTTTTTTTTGGTCCTCCAATAATCGGTATCGCATCGGTGTTGAAAAATCAATATTGGTTGACCTCTAGTCTGGGGGTGCTTTGGTGGTTGTAAAGTGGGAGATTTCTACAGGGTAAAAGGGATCTTGAAGAGGGAAGGAGATCACTCCATTTTGCAACACCATGCCATACCTTGTGGACGGCGCTTAATTGGAGCCAATTTCCTCCTGCAACAGGACAATGACCCAAAGCACAGCTCCAAACTATGCAAGAACTACATAGGGAAGAAGCAGTCAGCTGGTCTTCTGTTTATAATGGGGTGGCCAGCACAGTCACCGGATCTCAACCCTATTGAGCTGTTGTGGGAGCAGTTTGAAGTGCCTATCAAGCCAATCCAGTTTGTGGGACGTGCTTCAGGAAGCATGGGGTGAAATCTCTTCAGATTACCACAACAAATTGACAACTAGAATGCCAAAGGTCTGCAAGGCTGTAATTGCTGAAAATTGAGGATTCTTTGACCAAAGCAAAGTTTGAAGGACACAATTATTATTTCAATTACAAATCATTATGTATAACCTTGTCAACGACTTGACTATATTTCCTATTCATTTTGCAACTCATTTCATGTATTTTTTCATTGGAAAACAAGGACATTTCCAAGTGACCTCAAGCTTTTGAGTGGTAGAGTATGTCTGTTAAAACTGGAACAATGCTGCTGAGTTGTGGGTTTGGATGGCTTCGCCGAGTGGGATTTCCTCAGACTGGCTCGCTGAGATTCTGCTAAGACAGGTTTTCTCATGAACATCTTCCGCGTGGGTGAGATTCAAACTCACCATGTGAGACTCTAAACTGCCTTCATGTGAGAGATTAGCTTAACAAATACCAGAATGTTGACACGGGCTGTGTGAATCTCTCTCTTCCCCTCTCTCTCTCTCTCCTCGCCAATCTCTTTCCACATCTTTCCTGCTCTTTCCTGCTCTTTCCTGCTCTGTTGCGTTTTGCCCTTGTAAAAGGTGAGTGATGTGTGCTCAGCACAGGCTGTAGCTGGATTCAGGTATCACCCGGTGTGTGATGGTGATGAGGGAAAGGGGGGGGGGGGGGGTTGGGTAATGCCTGCATGGTGTGGTAATACCAGATCAGTGGAGTCTAACCCCTGATGACCTGTCATGGTGCTGGGACAAGCTGCAGGGCTCACCTCACCGGCCGCGCTGACCTGTCAAATCCACCAGGCTTATGGCTGTCTGGCTCCTCTGCCTGAATGTACTGTATGTATGCAGGACTGTGTAGCGTAGCCGGAGCCGTGACTGCTTGTCCCATTGTGTGTGTCTGTGTGTAGGCTTTCATGCTCTGATCCCTTCCTCTGCTCATCTCCCCCATGAGTCACTGTGTGTTTGGAGAGATAGAGAAAGAGGACGTCATCCACTCCCCTCTTTTCTTCCCTTTCCCCCACGGACCTGTGGTGGGTGTTATTCATGGCTCCAGCTAGAGTTCCATGGAGTTCTTCATGACATTCTACTTGTTGCAGAGGATGTAGTACAAGGACTTTAGCAGAGCCGTTTTGCTCTAGTACTAAGCATCCCAGACAGGCCTGCCGGTGCAGTGGCGTAGTGAATGGAGCAATAAGTCCCACAGGAAGAGATAACCATCCCTACGGGGACGCAGTCATCACTGTCCTATTCAACGCTGTGGATTCAGCACAGCAAAGCACACAGTTGGCTTTCACACTCTACAGGCCTGTGCATTGGCATGTGGCAGCAGCCTTATCTATCCTGTGTGGAGATGTGTGTTATTTGAGTGTCTGAGCTGTTTGTTTGTGTATGTAAGAGCAGTGTGCAGCTCCACTGCCTCTCTCTCTCTCTGAGCCGCCCTGTGTAGCCATGCTGTAGTGGGAGAGGTCAGGCAGACAGGGCACCCCCGAGGTCCTTCGCAGACTCCCATCTGGCCCTGGGGAGGGGCAGGCAGGGCCACAACGACACATTCCTACAACGACACGGGCTGGGGGAGGGAATGATAGACAGAGGGTAGGGACACATGAGAAAGGTATGGGCGATTTGGAGAGGAGCTAATGGATTCTGTGATGGATCCTAGTGATGGATAAAGAAGTACATATACCTTGCAGCAGCCTCCCAAGTCTTCCCTATGGGAGGTGGTTAAGGTTCATAATATGCAGTCAATGGGATATTTAAGCAATGAGGCCCGAGGGGGTGTGGTATATGGCCAATATACTACGGCTAAGGCCTGTTCTTCGGCAAGACGCAATGTGGAGTGCCTGGATACGGCCCTTAGCCGTGGTATATTGTATATTAGTATATTTTACTTGCTATATTGTATTTACTTTGCCACCATGGCCTTTTTTTGCCTTTACCTCCCTTATCTCACCTCATTTGCATTGTATATAGACTTGCTTATACTGTATTATTGACTGTATGTTTGTTTTACTCCATGGGCTGTTGTGCGTGTCGAACTGCTTTGCTTTATCTTGGCCAGGTCGCAGTTGCAAATGAGAACTTGTTCTCAACTGGCCTACCTGGTTAAATAAAGGTGAAATAAAAAATGAAATCAATACATTTCTATTATAAACTGACTTGACTTTCAGCCAATCGAGTCAACCTTTTATGTCAAACAGGACATATCTTTGTCCAGATCTAGCAAACCAGTCTTGTGTACCCGCTACAGTGGACCTCACAAGGCTGGTCACACTGGTTGTCTTTAAAGTTAAGTGGGGATCATTGTCCACGTCGGACCTGTTTATGGGTTAGCGGTAGTCAGAGGAGCGTGTGACAGACAGACAGACAGACAGACAGACAGACAGACAGACAGACAGACAGACAGACAGGGTTGATGTGAGGAGAGCGGGTGTGACGCTGCCCTTCACTGGACGATGGGGCCTGTCTCACAGCCTGCCTGTCCCCATCAGCGTCACCCCTCCATCAGGCCCAGTCATAAACCCCCCTTACCCCCCATCCCCACCAAACCCCGAACCCCGCTGGGGGCCGCTCAGCCGCCTTCACACACGACTACCAAAATACGCCCTGTCACCCCAGCAACAGCAGCAACAGGTGAGGGAGGCGAGATTTGCCAAGTTGACCTGCAGCTGAGCTGACCACCGGAACGGGGATGGGACTAACTGACACCTCTGCCAGGAAACAGCCTGGAGGGAGGGGTGAGAACATGAAGTGAAGGGGTTGAAGGGAGAGACAGAGAGAGGGAGACGGACAGAGAGAGACAGAGAGGGAGAGAGAGAGATGCATGGATGGGTTTATTGGTGTGTGCATTGTGCTTGGGTCTAGGAAACAGGAATTGGAGGTTAAACGGAAGAGGCCGAGAAAAACATGTGAAAGGGTCGGGAGTTTCGTCCTAAGTGACTAATTACTGTATTTCATTTCTTGTTGATTTTTTTTGTTGTTGATTGTTATCGTGACCTTCTTGTCTCCTGCTGTCCTTTTAAGGCTGTGGTTTAATTGAACAATCGAACAACAAAGCCCAAAGTTCTCCAACCATCTCTGGCAATCAATGCGGCTGTTGTAGGTTAAATCAAGACGAAAACGCAACAAAACAGTATCTGTGTGACAATGAAAGTGTTGTAGTCCACACACACCCACGCCCAGGCATGTATACACACAGATCCCACACACACCTTCTGTGTGCCTGCTTTAATGTGATGTAGGGAGATCAGAGAGCAACAGCTTGTCCTGCTGAGCCCTCAAGCTAATTATAACTTCACGGATGGTCGGCTAATGAAACACAAGATTACCCACACCCTTTGACCTTTCAGACACCGTCTGTAGTTTTCTTGTCCTGTGAAGAAGCCAAATGGGGAGGGACTTGGAAGCCATGGTTAAAGATTCCAGGATGGGGGTGAAATGTGATCTCGTAATTATTGCCCCCTGCGTCATCGATGTGGGCGCTAGGGGGAGAGAGGGGAGTGTGTTGGAGGAAAGGGAGCAGGGGGAGGGGATGGGGAGCCCATGCAGGGCGGGTGGTGGTGTGGTGTTCCATGATGTTGTGAACTGCGTCCCAAAGGCACTCAATTCCCTATATAGTGCACTGGACCCTTATCAAAAGTAGAGCACTATTTCGGGAATAGGGTGTCATTTGGGACATGATCTTACTCCCTCTGTGAAGTGGTTCACACAGTCCCTTCACCTCTATATCACCTGTTAGGCTGGGGGCAAGTAGCCTAGCGTTGGGCCAGCGTTGGGCCAGTAACCGAACGCTTGCTGGTTGGAATCCCCGAGCTGACTAGGTTCAAAAAATCTGTTGATGTCCCATTGAGTAAGGCACTTAACCCTCATTTTCTCCAGGGTCACAGTCAATAATGGCTGACCCCTGGCCGTGACCCCACTCTCCAAGGGTGTGTCAGGGGGAGTGGGATATGCAAAAAACACATACAGTGCCTTGCGAAAGTATTCGGCCCCCTTGAACTTTGCGACCTTTTGCCACATTTCAGGCTTCAAACATAAAGATATAAAACTGTATTTTTTGTGAAGAATCAACAACAAGTGGGACACAATCATGAAGTGGAACGACATTTATTGAATATTTCAAACTTTTTTCACAAATCAAAAACTGAAAAATTGGGCGTGCAAAATTATTCAGCCCCTTTACTTTCAGTGCAGCAAACTCTCTCCAGAAGTTCAATGAGGATCTCTGAATGATCCAATGTTGACCTAAATGACTAATGATGATAAATACAATCCACCTGTGTGTAACCAAGTCTCCGTATAAATGCACCTGCACTGTGATAGTCTCAGAGGTCCGTTAAAAGCACAGAGAGCATCATGAAGAACAAGGAACACACCAGGTAGGTCCGAGATACTGTTGTGAAGAAGTTTAAAGCCGGATTTGGATACAAAAATATTTCCCAAGCTTTAAACATCCCAAGGAGCACTGTGCAAGCGATAATATTGAAATGGAAGGAGTATCAGACCACTGCAAATCTACCAAGACCTGGCCGTCCCTCTAAACTTTCAGCTCATACAAGGAGAAGACTGATCAGAGATGCAGCCAAGAGGCCCATGATCACTCTGGATGAACTGCAGAGATCTACAGCTGAGGTGGGAGACTCTGTCCATAGGACAACAATCAGTCGTATATTGCACAAATCTGGCCTTTATGGAAGAGTGGCAAGAAGAAAGCCATTTCTTAAAGATATCCATAAAAAGTGTTGTTTAAAGTTTGCCACAAGCCACCTGGGAGACACACCAAACATGTGGAAGAAGGTGCTCTGGTCAGATGAAACCAAAATGGAACTTTTTGGCAACAATGCAAAACGTTATGTTTGGCGTAAAAGCAACACAGCTGAACACACCATCCCCACTGTCAAACATGGTGGTGGCAGCATCATGGTTTGGGCCTGCTTTTCTTCAGCAGGGACAGGGAAGATGGTTAAAATTGATGGGAAGATGGATGGAGCCAAATACAATACCATTCTGGAAAAAACCTGATGGAGTCTGCAAAATACCTGAGCTGGGACGGAGATTTGTCTTCCAACAAGACAATGATCCAAAACATAAAGCAAAATCTACAATGGAATGGTTCGAAAATAAACATATCCAGGTGTTAGAATGGCCAAGTCAAAGTCCAGACCTGAATCCAATCGAGAATCTGTGGAAAGAACTGAAAACTGCTGTTCACAAATGCTCTCCATCCAACCTCACTGAGCTCGAGCTGTTTTGCAAGGAGGAATGGGAAAAAATTTCAGTCTCTCGATGTGCAAAACTGATAGAGACATACCCCAAGCGACTTACAGCTGTAATCGCAGCAAAAGGTGGCGCTACAAAGTATTAACTTAAGGGGGCTGAATAATTTTGCACGCCCAATTTGTCAGTTTTTGATTTGTTAAAAAAGTTTGAAATATCCAATAAATGTCGTTCCACTTCATGATTGTGTCCCACTTGTTGTTGATTCTTCACAAAAAAATACAGTTTTATATCTTTATGTTTGAAGCGTGAAATGTGGCAAAAGGTCGCAAAGTTCAAGGGGGCCGAATACTTTTGCAAGGCACTGTAGGACAAATTATTATCATGATGATTATTATTATTATAATTGTACCACTGGTGTCTGTTGAGTGAGAGTGAAGTAGCGCTTCTCTTCCCTCCAGCTGAACCAACAGACCGTCTTGCAGGTGGTTTATGTTTTACCATACCCCGATGATTCCTGCCACTGTTTCGCACAACAACTGTATGCAAATGCCAAGAATTTATTGGAAAGGGGAAACGAAAAACAAACACCTGCATTTATCCTTCCTTAGATTGTTTATGGCTCCCATGACACTGCCCCCGTGGTGCGGTGCCCTGGTAAAGCCAAAGGCCTGTTTTCGCCGTTGACTGGAGGCTTTTTTTTAAACGCCTGCTGTGCTTACCCTTTGATCTGGGTGGTCTGTGTACTGGTCCCCAACACTCCATCTGTTACTGAGACGCTTTAACATGCTGTGCTGAGAATCCATGATGGACTAGGCATTTCATTCTTTTCAACCAGGGCTAATACCTTCTGACTTCAAAAAGTTGAAATTCAATGATATTCACCCACTCTGCCCAGAGTGTTTCACTTCCCTATGTTATAAAAGTTTTTTTTTACCAAGACAAATGTGTTCTGAGTCGTTCAGTGGGGTCTTTTCCTAACATATCACTAACATTATGTCCAAGAAGTCAGATTTTGTAACCTAATACATCCGATGATAAGAACTGAGCTCTTGTTGACAAACTGGCGCCGCTTTGAGGATTTTACATGTTGTGGTGGTCATATGAAAAGTTGTTTCCGCGGGTCTCAAAAATAAAAAAATGAACATGACACAAAGCTGAATTAAATGTTAAAGGCTTTGAAAATAAAACGCTTGCGTTACACTCAGTACTCTGTTGACATTTCACGGAGATATGCATCGTCTGCTACTGCAAGTCAGGTGTAAGATGGATGGCTTTGCTCTGGGGGGCATTTATCAGGTATGGACAAGCATCTGCTGAGGTGGGGTGGGGAGGGGAGGGGCAAACATACACACTCCTGGATGACCCTGTGACCTTATTCCCTCCCAAAACACAAAGTAAAGTCTCAGAGGATTCACAAGAAGTTCAGATTCACAGACAGTAGAACGTGAGTGAGCTAGATTGAGTATCTTTCCGCCATTTAGTGTCATGAAAGATTTTGGAGCTCAGTTAAGTCGTTGGCAAGTGACAAGCCGATAGCTCGTTATGTCTGATTTGCCTTCATGAAAACCTCTTACAAGTCGATTCCCACTTTATCTTTCAGTAAGGAGATGTACAGATTCATACACATTTGGAATAGTTAGTGTCACAGATGTCATTATTCCCTGTGTCTGTGTGTGTTATCTCACTCCATCTTAGTACACAGGTCCAATAGGGATATTGGACAATATCTACTATACTGTACAGTGGTAGGTCTGAAAGCCAGTTACAATGAAGGTTTCCCCATTTCTTGGCACGAGGTATGGAGCCTCTTTGCCTGTCTCTGTCTTTCTATTTCTCTCTGTTTATCTCTCTCTCATTATCTCTGTCTCCCCAGTCTTATAATCTGTAAGGATCCAGAGCTGCCCAGGAGTTACTGAGGGAGATAAGACTAATTAGAAGTGCACTGGGCTTTGCAAATATTGCAGACAGGCTCTGCTAGTGCCTGTTGTCTGCCTCTAACAAGGAAATGAATATACAAAGTAAATGAATCCCCCCCCCTGATAAGTTTCAAGTTTTAATGTCACGTGCACAAGTACAGTGAAAAGCCTTTCTTGCAAGCTCTTATTCTAAAAATGCAGTAATCAATATATGTAGCACTATCAAATAAAGTAAAGTAGAACAGAAACACACGAGAAAAAAAAGAATAAGAAGAACACTAGAACGTAAGTAAGTATTGATCAATTCCAATACGATATTTGTGTGTGTGTGTGTGTGTGTGTGTGTGTGTGTGTGTGTGTGTGTGTGTGTGTGTGTGTGTGTGTGTGTGTGTGTGTGTGTGTGTGTGTGTGTGTGTGTGTGTGTGTGTGTGTGTGTGTGTGTGTGTGTGTGTGTGTGTGTGCGTGCGTGTGTGTGTGTGAGTGTGCAATAAGAAAAATATCAGAATCTCATTTGCAGCTCTATTGTAGTTTGGAAATTAGTTTTGAAGGCCCTTAGGGGTGTTTGAGGAATTACACTATTGAAACATTAGCCAAAACAAAATGGTATCCGCTGTCTTACAGGCCTATCATTAAACTGAGTGCTGCACTTCTAAACGGAAACAGTCCTCGTACGGCCTGCATTATATTACCATTTGTCTTGAGGACAGACCGTGGGAGCCTTCACCACGCAGTTACACAATGTAAACTGGGAGCTGAATAATCAGACAAGGAAATATACATTTTAAACATGCATCTGAGTATCATCCAAAAGGCCAATGTCTTTGTGTTGCACAATGTTAGGAATCTGTTAAAAATAGCATTGATTTTGTTATTTCTTCTGGCAGTGGGGCATGGGGCGTCCATGGCACTGGGCTGGCACTAATGACCAAGCCTCCGGGGGTTTGGCTTGGTGAGGGGTGAGCAGGGGAAGGAAGGTGGCGGCTGCGTGAAAACACAAATGCCCACCATGTCCTCCATAACTGGTCTTCTGATGACTGGTTATTAATGCCTGCTGTCAGGACCAGTGTGGTTTAGCAGAACTCTGACGGAGGTAAATCCGATCCATCTTTACCTGCCAGCAGCACAGGGACAGTCTGTGTTGAAACTTTGTGTCCACAGTGTACACATCCATCCACGTAGGTGTAAACTCTCCTTGCGATGAAAGGTCTGCTCTGCTCTGTCTCCCTAGTTTTTGACTCTCCTGGCTTATGTCATCAAAGTTATATATCAGTCTCATCAATCTGTTTTATGTGGATGTGTTTGGAATGAGAAAAGTCAATGTGTTGCTAACGCTCTCTCGATCTCTCTCTCTCGTTCACTCTCTCCAGGATGGCTCCAAGCAGAGGCAGGTGAGGCAGAAGAAGACTGTCTCCTTCAGCTCCATGCCCAACGACCGTAAGATCAACAGCACAGCCGCCTGCATGGCCTTCATGATGGAGGGCTGCGAGATGAAGAAGGTGCGCTCCAACTCGCGCATGTACAACCGTTACTTCCTTCTGGACCCGGACATGCACTGGCTCCGCTGGGAGCCCTCCAAGAAGGACTCAGAGAAAGCCAAGTTGGAGATCAAGAGCATCAAGGAGGTCCGTTTGGGGAAGAAGACCCCTGTGCTGCGCAGCAATGGCCTGTCCGACCAGTTCCCAGAAGAGTGTGCCTTCTCCATCATCTACGGGGACAACTATGAGTCTCTGGACCTGGTGGCCAGCACAGCTGATGTGGTCAGCACCTGGGTGATGGGCCTCCGCTACTTGGTCTCCTACGGGAGGCACACGGTAGATGTGGTTGAGCCTAGCCAGCCCAGCCTGAGGACCTCCTGGATCGGATCGGTGTTTGAGCTGGCTGACATGGAGAGGAATGGCCACATCGACCTGTTCAGAGCCACCCAGATCATCAGGGGGCTCAATCCGGGCATGAAGGAGTCCCGGATAGAGCTGAAGTTCAAGGAGCTCCAGAAGGCCAAAGACCAATATGGGGAGGACATTGACATGGAAACCTTTGTGGAGGCCTACTGCGAGCTGTGCACGAGGCCAGAGATCTTCTTCCTGCTGGTGCAGTTCTCCAGCAACAAGGAGTACCTGGACAGCAAGGACCTGATGCTGTTTGTGGAGGTGGAGCAGGGCATGGAGGGCGTGACGGAGGACATGTGCCGGTGCATCGTCCAGAAGTACGAGCCGTCCGCCGAGGGCCGGGAGAAGGCCAGCCTCTCCATTGATGGCTTCACACACTACCTCCTCTCCTCAGAGTGTCACATTTTCGACCCCCAGCACAAGCGGGTGTGTCAGGACATGAGCCAGCCGCTCTCCCACTACTACATCAACTCTTCGCACAACGCCTCCCTCCTCGAGGACCACTTCTGGGGCTCCTCCGACATCAGCAGCTATATCCGGGCCCTGAAGATGGGCTGCCGCAGCCTGGAGGTCATTGTGTGGGACGGCCCGGACAACGAACCTGTGGTGTACGTGGGGAACTCGGTGGCATCTCAGCTAGCCCTCTGCAAGGTCTTGGATATTATAAACCAGTATGCATTTGAGAGCTCTGAGTACCCCCTCATCCTCTGCCTGGTGACACACTGCTGTATCCCCCAGCAGAGGGTCATGGCCCAGCACATGAAGAAGATCCTTGGAGACAAGCTGTATTTGGATGCCCCCAGCTCAGAGGACCACTACCTACCCTCCCCAGAGGAACTCAAGGGTAAGATCCTGCTGAAGGGCAAGCGGCTGCCCCCAAACTACCCCGAGTCAGAGGGGGAGGTGACTGATGAGGAGGAGGGTCTGGAGATGTCCAGGAGGGTGGGGGCAGATGATAAGGACCATCTCAACGGCCTTGGCTGCAAACGGCTGAGGCTGTGTAAGGAACTGTCGGACCTGGTCTCCCTCTGTAAGTCAGTGCAGTTCAGGGACTTTGACATCTCCAAGAGGGATCAGAAATACTGGGAGATGTGCTCTTTCAATGAGGTCGACGCCAACAGGTTCGCCAACGAGTTCCCCGAGGACTTTGTGTGCTACAACAAGCGCTTTCTCTCCAGGGTGTACCCCACTCCGATGCGGATCGACGCCAGTAACATGAACCCCCAGGACTTCTGGAAGTGTGGTTGCCAGATTGTAGCCATGAACTACCAGACCCCGGGTCTGATGATGGACCTCAACCTGGGATGGTTCAGGCAGAACGGGAACTGTGGCTACGTGTTGCGGCCAGCCATCATGAGGGAGGAGGTGTCATACTTCAGCGCCAACGCCAGGGAATCCCTACCAGGGGTGTCCGCCCAGCTTCTCCACATCAAGGTGATCAGCGGGCAGAACCTGCCCAAGCCCAGGGGCTCCGCTGCAAAGGGAGACGTGGTGGAACCCTACATCTATGCGGAGATCCACGGCATCCCGGCTGACTGCGCCGAGCAGAGGACTAAGACGGTCTCTCAAAACGGGGACAACCCCGTCTTCGACGAGAGCTTTGAGTTCCAGATCAACCTGCCGGAGTTGGCGGTGCTACGCTTCGTAGTGCTGGACGACGACTACATCGGAGACGAGTTCATCGGCCAGTACACAATCCCCTTTGAATGTCTGCAGCCGGGCTACAGGCATGTCCCCTTGCAGTCGCTGACGGGGGAGTTCCTACCCAACTGTACCCTGTTCGTACATGTGGCCATCACCAACAGAAGGGGAGGGGGCAAGGCCCACAAGAGAGGCCTGTCGGTGAGGAAGGGCAAGAAGGCTCGTGAGTACACCTCCAGCAAGACCACCGGTATCAAGGTGGTAGACGAGCTCTTCAGAGCCTCCACCCAGCCTCTGAGGGAAGCCACAGACCTCCGGGAGAACGTCCAGGTAAAGTACTTAACATTCATTATATGTACACATTTTTATAAATTATTATGAAGGAGCATTAAAGGCAGGCACTTCCCCTTGCATACATTACATCTGGAAATGACATCAGCTTGTGTGGAGATATTAAGCAGTCGTGATTGCCTCTCAGGCTGCATTTCCGTAATGGAATACGATAAAACTGTTCAATCATTCCACAAGCGATAGAAGGAGACGCCAATTAGGAGTGAGGGAGCCTGGGAAGAAATAGTATAGCACAAGTAGTAGCTAGACAGGTGAGCACCTCTGAATAGAAACCAAACGTTGTTGAGGTCACTCTCAGCTCGTTCTCTGTCTGTCGCTCCGATGGATAGAGAAGAGTTGCTAATTGTGTTGTATTTACATGATGTAAAAGGCAGGAGCCATAAATGAGAATGTCAGTAAAGCTGGACAATTAAAAGGCTTATGCAAAGTGTCGTCATTAAGCGGATGATGGTCTGTGTTAGGCTCTGTGAGCACCCTTATGAACCCCCTACAGAAATGATAAATGACAAACCAGTCATGTTTCATAATAGTTTGTTATGACCCCCCCCCCCCCCCCCCCCCCCCCCCCCCCCCCCCACTCCTCCTCTACCCCCACCCCTGAGATTATAAGTGGCCATCAATTTATGTTTCGTAACAATTTATTTTCAGATGTTTTGTCGGGAGAAGATGGCAGTTCGAGTACAGCTTGTAATTGTTGTTGTCATGATTGAAGGGCGTAAAATGAAGCTTTTCTCTGTCTTGTCTGGTCTACTGTCTGTCTGTGTGATGATAAAGATGGGAAGAGAGGAGGCTTTACACGCCCTGTGTACTTTGTACATCAGCTATCTGGTTTAGACTGGCAGGCCTCTTGTTCCTGTCTGACAGATTTGAGAATAGACTATTTCTCTGGATACTTTGAACTTGATCGGGGTCAGACGTTGACTCATAGTTTGCTGACATTGCTTTACATCCCAGGTAACACCATCAACAACACTCGATTTGCCCGAGGAATGGACCTGGTTCCTTAATAAACAAACTGCCACAGCTCTTGGAAAATGTATAAACATGTGAAAACACGGAGCATCATAAAACACATTTCTCTATTTGTGTCTTCCCTCTATTCTTTGTTAGCTCCATTTCTACTATCTTTCTTCATTGGATTTCCTTATTTTACTACAGTAGCTCATGAGCACTTATTGTTTCATGTGAGGGATTTAGGCCTATTTCAAATAATTTCAAACTGGCAGTAGCTTAGGCTGCATAGTCATAGGGTTTGAATCCTCCGTTTCCGTCTATCGCTTTAGTACTGTAGCTGCATCAACTCGACAATAGCTCTCTTTTTTTTTCTGAAGAAGGATCTTTTCTTAATGAATATTTCTGTAATGATAGTTTATTATGAATGGCGTTCATGCAAATGTGTTTTCTCAAGGGTTGAGACGATAGTTTTACATAAAGGAGAGCTGCAATGCACACCCATAGCTAGGTCTCAGGGAAATTCAGATCAGTACTTATTATGACTATTGGCAGTAATTTTTTACACGGTCTCTCCAAGCGCTGAAAAAGCTATTGTTGTACCAGTAAATAACACATGTAACAAATGTATGATTGTTAGACGTTGTGTTAGTTAGCGAAGGAAGGAAACTAGGTCACTATGTATCTTCAGTCTGTGATCGGTATGAACCCAGGTACATAGAGCTACCTACTTTCTCAGCTTCCAGATGCTCTGTTTTTCAAATCACAACCCCAGATATCAGCACAATTGATTCCTGATCTCAGGAACTATACTTGGTAATCCTCTCAGAGCCTTTAGGACTGCCTCCATACCTGTTTGTTGTTCTGTCTTAGCCTAAAACCCAGCATCGCTGGAGAGCTGTGGTAGGTGGGTCTGTTCTCCCGCCAGCCAACCTCAATCTAGGCCCAAGGACATGGCAAATAAGAGCCAAGAACCACAATAACTAAGCAGGGGATGTGATTAGAGATCCTGTGGCATGCTGTCACACATTTTTCATTTGTGGAAATTGATGCAGATGATCTTGACTCTCTATTTTCCAAAAAGTGTATCTGGTTTACCCAGGCACTGTTACAGAAAAATGAGATGTTGTTGTGTTCCAGACGGAAAATTAATACGGTGATTTTGGGGAATAGTTTTCCTTATATGTGATAAGTGGAGGGTAATTTGCAGGGAAATGACCGGATACAATCTATACCAGTAAATACTATGTTTAGAGAAATGTTTTCAGCTGGACATATTTTGGGACTCGATACAAGCCTCATGCAGTTGTTAGATGGGGATGGAAGCAAGATACCTGACACAGATACTGTCAGCTAATCATTTTGTCACACTTTATTTTGGATAGTCCAGCTTTTCCATCTCTAGATACCGTGCTGATGGGCATACTAACTGCTTGTTGAGGTTACGTTTAGGTTGAGGTTTAGAAAAAGGATTAGGGTAAGGGTTGAGGTTAGGGTTTAGGGTTAGGGTAAGGACTACATTTAGGGTTAGGAGAAGGATTAAGGTTAGGGTTAGAGATAGGTGTAGGGTTAGTAGATAGCTGAAATGTTACTGATAGTCTGTAATTACAAACACCATCTCTAGATGCTCTATCCAAATATAGTGTCACCAGTCATTATATTTCAAAGCTGTGCTTGTGTGTGAGTCAGAAGTTGGGATTGCACAATGTTCAAAATAGGCCAGTGACAATGACTCAGTCTAAGCTAACACCCCCACATTAAATCAGGGGCGGGGGGGGTCTATACTAAGCATGGAAATGATACACAAGCGAGACATGTTAGTTGTGACGTTTTTGTGTGCATGCAGGAGCTATTCATTTTCCTATCAATAGACAATTATGATGGGAAAATAGAAGACAATTACGATTAGGTAACTGGTACAGCAGGTGACAAGGTGTGTGTGTGTGTGTGTGCTTGTGTTTTTGCCAGCCTTTGTGTAGACTACACCGCAGTAGCCCCTGTTCCATAAAGGGAGATGTAAAATGTCCATCTCCCTCAGAGGAACAGAGATAGAAACGGGCAAACAGCCGTTTCAATAGACTGAAAAGAGAGGCCTGATGTGGAGATGGAGCACACTGTGGTGTGCATAGCACACTGTGGTTGGCATCAATGCTTTCTTGTAGATGGTCTCCCCAGATGGACCCTGCCTGTACCCGTATAAGTGAAGGTAGAGGTTGTGGTGCTAGGGGCAGGAGGACCCAGAGGCGAGGGGAGCCAAATCCCATTGGATGATATTATCACCTGTAGAGGAGACCAGAGCTGGCAGCTGGCAGCGTCACACATTGTAGTCTGGCCTCCAATAAAGAGCCTCCTCTTCCCTGAGACACACAGCCACTGACTCACACAGGACAGAGTAAAGAAGGGAGACTTCAAGGAGACTTCAAGTCTTCTTCACAAAGGCCTGTGTTGAGGGTGGATGGTAATGAGAGAAACCTCAACACACACTGTCACAGCACCACAATAGCAGCAAAATAGCACCACAATAGCAGCAAAATAGCACCACAATAGCAGCAAAATAGCACCACAATAGCACACCCATTCATGCGTAAAGGTATACATGCAGATTGATACTGTATAGTGCAATCTTTTTATTTTCTTTTTCTTTTACCCCCTTTTTCTTCCCAATTTCACGATGTCCAGTTGCGATCTTATCTCATCGCTGCAGCTCCCCCAACGGGTTCGGGAGGCGAAGGTCGAGTCATGCGTCCTCCGAAACATGACCCGCGGAACCGTGCTCCTTAACACCCACCCGCTTAACCCATAAGCCAGCTGCACCAATGTGTTGGAAGAAACACTGTTCAACTGACGGCCCAAGTCAGCCTGCAGGCGCTCGGCCCGCCACAAGGAATCGCTAGAGCACGATGAGCCAAGTAAAGCCCCTCCTGCCAAACCCTCCCCTAACCCGGACCATGCTGAGCCAAATGTGCGCCGCACTATGGGACTCCCGGTCACGGCCGGTTGTGACACAGCCTGGGACCGCTGCGCCACTCGGGAGTGTAGTGCAGTCTTTTAATTCAAATGTTGGCCGTACACGGAAACACACACAAGTCACTCTGGTCAGCTGTAATTCACTCTGGCCAGCTGTAAGTCACTCCGGTCAGCTGTAATTCACTCTGGCCAGCTGCAAGTCACTCTGGCCAGCTGTAAGTCACTCTGGCCAGCTGTAAGTCACTCTGGTCAGCTGTAATTCACTCTGGCCAGCTGCAAGTCACTCTGGTCAGCTGTAATTCACTCTAGCCAGCTGTAAGTCACTCTGGTCAGCTGTAATTCACTCTGGCCAGCTGTAAGTCACTCTGGTCAGCTGTAATTCACTCTGGCCAGCTGTAAGTCACTCTGGTCAGCTGTAATTCACTCTGGCCAGCTGCAAGTCACTCTGGCCAGCTGTAAGTCACTCTGGTCAGCTGTAAGTCACTCTGGCCAGCTGTAAGTCACTCTGGCCAGCTGTAAGTCACTCTGGCCAGCTGTAAGTCACTCTGGCCAGCTGCAAGTCACTCTGGTCAGCTGTAATTCACTCTGGCCAGCTGTAAGTCACTCTGGCCAGCTGTAAGTCACTCTGGCCAGCTCTAAGTCACTCTGGCCAGTTGTAAGTCACTCTGGATAAGAGCATTTGATAAATTACATTATTATTATTATTTTTTGCCTACAGTCACACCCCATAATACGCATGGAATGGTATTAAGAAATGCCTTATCACACTTCAGTGACCTCTGACAAAGAGTGATTGATCATCTCAAATAACTACTTTTCCAGGTGATCTACTCTGAACAATAACCGAGTGAAGTGCGTTCCTCTTACAGGGGATTGGAGAGGAGGAGAGTGGGCGAGGAGACTGGCCGTTACAGAGAGGCTCTGTAGGAGTGGCAGGAAATCGATTCAGGCTATTTAGGATTTAACTCTCTCTTTCCTTTGTGTGTGTGTGCCTTTGCGTGGATATGTTTGTGTGTGTATGCGCATACACTGTGTGTGTGTGTGTGTGTGTGTGTGTGTGTGTGTGTGTGTGTGTGTGTGTGTGTGTGTGTTTGAGAGAGAGAGAGAGAGAGAGAGATGGGACAAACACCAAATTGAGACTGCATGCAGAATTCTGAAAATATATGTACAATATGTACAATATAAAACACCAAATAATGCATGAAAAGCAGAATTAGGCCGATATCCGCTAATGATCAAAATCCAGAAAAGAGACGTTAAATTCTATAACCACCGAAAAGGAAGCAATTCACAAACCTTCCACAACAAAGCCATCACCTACAAGGAGATTAATCTGGAGAAGAGTCCCCTAAGCAAGCTGGTCCTGGGGCTCTTTTCACAAACACCAACAGAACCCACAGAGCCCCAGCACAACAACACAATTAGACCCAATCAAATCATGAGGAAACGAAAAGATAATTACTTGACACATTGGAAAGAATTTCACAAAGAAACTGAGCAAACTAGAATGCTATTTGGCCCTAAACAGAGAGTACACAGTGGCAGAATACCTGACCATTGTGACTGACCCACATTTAAGGAAAGCTTTGACTATGTACAGACTCAGTTAGCATAGCCTTGCTATTGAGAAAGAGACAGGCTATACGCACACTGCCTACAAAATTAGAGGAAACTGAGCTGCATTTCCTAACCTCCTGCAAAATGGATGACCATGTTAGAGACACATATTTTCCCCAGATTAAAACAGATCCACAAAGAATTCGAAAACAAACCCAATTTTGATAAACTCCCATATCTACTGGGTGAAGCAGCAAGATTTGTGACCTGTTGCCACAAGAAAAAGACAACCAGTGAAGAACAAACATCATTGCAAATACAACCCATATTTATGTTTACTTATTTTCCCTTTTGTACCTTAACTATTTGCACATTGTTACAACACTGTATATAGACATAATCTGACATTTGAAATGTCTTTTGGAATTTCTGTGAGTGTAATGTTTACTGTTTTTGTTTAGTTCACTTTTGTTTATTATCTACTTCACTTGCTTTAGCAATGTTAACATATGTTTCCCATGCCAATAAAGCCCTTGAATTAAATTGAGAGAGAGAGAGAGAGAGAGAGAGAGAGAGAGAGACGGCCCCATACTCTGTTCCTGCAGCATGCGTTCCAGTAAAGGGCCTGCTGCATTCACTCCCAACTCCAAACTGCAGTCCGGAGAGCGAGAGAAAGAGAGTAGAGCGAGAGAGAGAGAGAGGGGAGAGGGGGGGGGGGGGGGGATGCGAGAGGGGAACAAAAACAGCAGTGAAACCAGACACGCAGTTCTCATTTGGGGAATGTAATGTTGGAGGGGTAGAGGAGGAAGGGATGAGGATAATTAAAGACAGTGGCTAACTGTTCTGTTTGGTTCTGTGGCCCCTGCAGTCTGGATACAGTATGGAGTGTATAGAGCAACAACAACCACACACACAGGGGTGTGTACTCACACAAACATACAGAGACACACACAGGGGCGTGTACTCACACAAACATACAGAGACACCCACAGGGGCGTGTACTCACACAAACATACAGAGACACACACAGGGGCGTGTACTCACACAAACATACAGAGACAGACACAGGGGCGTGTACTCACACAAACATACAGACACACACACAGGGGCGTGTACTCACACAAACATACATAGACACACACAGGGGCGTGTACTCACACAAACATACAGAGACACACACAGGGGTGTGTACTCACACAAACATACAGAGACAGACACAGGGGCGTGTACTCACACAAACATACAGAGACAGACACAGGGGCGTGTACTCACACAAACATACAGAGACACACACAGAAACGTACTATGCGCACACACACAGGCACAAAGAAACACACGCACGCATACACAAACACACACACTTCCGTGAACACACACACACACACACTGGCACATGCACACACACACATCTACACCTACACTACAGTGAGAAACCCATACACGTCTTCTCCATTTCCCATTCAACAGTAAAAGCCGCTCTCCTTGGCTGTGCTTCCTCTGCCGGAGGGTGTTAATAGCTTTAGTTGAGGCTGTGTGTGCATACAGATGCCTATGTCGGCCCACAAAATGACAGCCATCCTCCAGGGGGAGAAAAGAGCCTTTCTCCTGGACCGGAGGTCCTGCAGGGGGACACAGCCCGGTTCCCACACTGCCTGGTTTGTTGACCACTTCCAAACTACCATCACCACACTCTCTTCCTCCCTCAGTCTGTTGTTTCTCACCCTCCTTCTTTTATTCTGTCTTTCCCTTTTTTTCTCCCGCTTTTCCTCTTTCTCTTACGACTGATTTTCCCCACTTGTCTCTCTTTCTCCCTCCCTCCCGTCTCCCTTCTCTATCCCTCTCTTCCCTTCTCACTCTATCTTTCCAATTTTGGTCTCTCTTTCATCCCTCATTGCTTTTTTTCCTTCCCCTGTTTGGATGGGCCAGTGAATGGTGATGTACTGTGTGAATGGCCCAGTGGGCCCGAATCAGGGCTCAGGTTCCCATGCTGGAGGGAGCAATGCTGGGCTGTGATGTGAACAGCCACGTAGGGCTGGAGGTGCAGGCAGAGAGGCAGGCGTTGTGGCAGGGCCAGAACCAGGGCCAGGCAGCCTGAGGTGGAGGCTCCTGGGCCGCGTTGCACCACTGAACGAGCAGGCTGTGATGTCATGGGAAACGCTCGGTTCACTAATGAACACAAATGTAATCAGGACCGTTCTTCCTCTCCCGAGGTTCTCTCTGGCCTGAGAAGAGTATCAGGATACGGTCGACCACATTTATCTCATGTGCAGAGTACGATCTTGTGGGACATTTTGGTCACAATGATTATTGTTTTTTAAGTTGCTGTGGGCAATGTAGTAATAACGGTGAACTTGTCCCATGATCCTCTTGGAATCAATAAACCATCCTCTCTGTGTTTGAATTGTCCCTTGGGTCCGCTATCTTACAATCTCTTTCAATATTTACAGATTCCCGTGATGCTAACCCTCATCCATGATCCTCTCTGTTTATTTACCAGAATGCCATGGTGTCGTTCAAGGAGCTGTGTGGTCTGACGCCGGCGGCCAACATGAAGCAGTGTATCCTGACCGTGTCCACGTGGCTGATGAACAGCGAGCGAGCGCTCAGGGTGACCGTGGACCTGAGTCAAGCCTACCCCACCATGGAGGCCCAAGGGCCCGTCCCCGAGCTGCTCCGCAAGGTCCTCAACGCCTACGACATGGTACGCTATAGCAGCACCACATAGGCATAACATGCACTGCAGAGCTACCACTCTGTTGAGGTCTATGTTGTACTCAGAGAGATACGTTTTGTGGGTAAATGCTGAACGAGTGACGCAAGCGCAACGTTCATTGGCGGTTCATAGGCGTGGGAAACGTTATTCACTAAAAAGGTGCTCTGGAATGAAAAACGCTTCACAACCTGGTAAGGTGACAAGCTACAACACCCTCGTGCACTATCAAATTTATTTTATATAGCCCTTCGTACATCAGCTGATATCTCAAAGTGCTGTACAGAAACCCAGCCTAAAACCCCAAACAGCAAGCAATGCAGGTGAAGAAGCACGGTGGCTAGGAAAAACTCCCTAGAAAGGCCAAAACCTAGGAAGAAACCTAGAGAGGAACCAGGCTATGTGGGGTGGCCAGTCCTCTTCTGGCTGTGCCGGGTGGAGATTATAACAGAACATGGCCAAGATGTTCAAATGTTCATAAATGATCAGCATGGTCGAATAATAATAAGGCAGAACAGTTGAAACTGGAGCAGCAGCACAGTCAGGTGGACTGGGGACAGCAAGGAGTCATCATGTCAGGTATTCCTGGGGCATGGTCCTAGGGCTCAGGTCCTCCGAGAGAGAGAAAGAAAGAGAGAATTAGAGAGAGCATATGTGGGATGGCCAGTCCTCTTCTGGCTGTGCCGGGTGGAGATTATAACAGACACTATACAGTCTTAAGAGTCTGTTGCACACTATGCCTTGAAATAATACTATCAGTGTAGGAAAATGTTATAAATTGTGAGCACATTATGACACAGCAAGGCAACATGCCACAGATGACCTCCACCACAGGGAGTGAACAAACCATTTCCTATAGCTCACTGCAGCGCTGTGATAAACGCTAACTCATCCCGGAGCGGTTCACCCTGCTGCGTTTCCGCGCGGCATCCCATCATGCCCTGTGTCTCCCCAAGCCGTCACTCTTCATCCTGGCTGCTGTCTGATCTGTGATGACAACCAGCTTATTCATTATTCACCAGGCACCTGCTGGTGCAGGCCAACACAGGGGTGGTTAAAGTTCCCCCCCAGCGCTCAGAGCAAGTCAACGCCCCACTATTCCACCTCCCTGATGGAGATTGGTTTGACCTATTGAACTGAGTCATCAGAGAGGAACTGTTGTGGTGTTGTAGCTACATGACATTACCATTCATATCCCAGTCACTCCTATTGCCGACACCTAGAGTGCAACAACCTCATATAAGTCCCTTAGCTGAGGCTCTAAATAGCTTTGTAGTTTAATCAGCTTTCTCCCTGGGCTTGTCTTTGAGTACCTCTTATGGCCCCGGTACATTACATTCACATGTGAAGGGCTTTAATGAAGAGCCTAAATGAAGGGCCTAAAAATAATTCCAATGCTGTTCCATTGCAACATTCCTGTGCTCCCAGCCTCCCAGCGTTAGCTAGCAGAGTCCCGACAGCTGAGGAGATGAATCTACAGTGAGGCTGAGTGTGTCTGAGACAGAGGCTGCCTGTCCTGAGCACAGGGTCAGTCAGCTGAGTGTTACTGTGTGCTTCCAAAGATTAGTCCATTGGCACACGCCCCACTCTCAAAAACAGAGGCTCCAGTGTTTGCGGGTGTGTGTGTATCCGTTTGTGTGCGTGTGCGTGTGCGTGTGTGTGTGTGTGTGTGTACCAGCCCTAGCCATTAAGACATTAATGGTTGTCCTCATGTGGGCTGGTTGGACGCAGGCGCCGTAACCTAGGAGTGAACTGAGCATCAGCAGATTGGAACTCTGTGGTCAGCGCCCTTGAGGCCAGGCCAGAGAGACCCAGCTCAGCCTGAGCCAATGGGAGCCAGCCCCCTGTCCTGTCTGCTGACCAATATGATCCCAGAGCCAGTGGCCCTGTACCAGCCCACACACAGTGGCCTGCTTCTTGTCTCTGTGCTCTTAACTAAAGTGTGAAACTTCATTAGCGTTCTCCTGCTGCTGGGTCAGGCCAGCTGCTTCTCGCTGTCTATGGGAGGGAGAGAGGCTGTAAAAGCAGAAGGTTTTCAGTTCAGGTCACAGGGTTGGGGATTGGAACTGGGCTAAAGCTGTAAGGCTGGCTCAATGCTTCCAGGAACACAGGTAGGGGACCAGACGGGGGCTGCATCACAACATGGCACCCTATTCCCTATGTAGTGCACTACTTTTGGCCAGAACCCTATGGGCTCTGGTCTAAAGTAGTGCACTAAATATGGAACAGGGTGTCATTTAGGATGCACCCAGACTGTTCTCACCTCCTGTCCTCTACTGTGTCACCACATGATCAGGACTCGCCGTGTGTGTGTGTGTGTGTGTGTGTGTGTGTGTGTGTGTGTGTGTGTGTGTGTGTGTGTGTGTGTGTGTGAACTGTGTGTGTGTGTGTTTTGTCTTGTCTGTCTCTGTGTGTGTGTGATTCCCAGGGTCTGGCAATTGCAAAGGGAGAAAAAAGTTTATAAGAGCGAATGATCCAAGGGCTTTGTGAAATGTTGACATACCCTCTTTCTCTTCCATTGAATGTCTCTGAGAAGAATTTCCCTTTAGACTTTGTTATTCATTATTCCTAGGGTATTCCCCCATGTTTGGCTATGCGTACATTCAATGATAATTCTGTGTTATTCTTTACTAAGAGGTTTTGTTTCCATTGTCCTGTTTAGCCTTGTCTACAGTAGGACTCATGGCATAAGAAGTCCCCCTGCGACACAGAAATTGCTTGATGCTGTACGACCTCACTTCCTTTTGCGTAATCTTGTCCCGTTTATTTCTCTATAGATGATTCAGACAAGCCGGACGCTGATCGAGTCAGCTGACGTGGTCTACTCCAAGCTCACACAAGCACAACGGGCAGGTAAGGCTTTGTAGTATTCACTTTATCAGTGACATAGCCTGGTAAAGTGCTGTCTCCTAAGGTCGGCAAGACAGCACAAACAGATCTCGGACCAGTCTATGCCACGGGTCAGTAGCTTCAACAAACCCAGACACTCCCATCCCAAACTGGTCGCTGATCAGTCTTTCTATTACATTTTTTTACCAGGTAAATTGACTGAGAAAACATTCTCATTTACAGCAATGACCTGGGGAATAGTTACAGGGGAGAGGAAGGGGGGTGAATGAGCCAATTGCAAGCTGGAGATGATTAGGTGACCATGATGGTATGAGGGCCAGATGGGAATTTAGCCAGGACACTGGGGTTAACACCCCTACTCTTACAATAAGTGCCATGGGAGCTTTAGTGACCACAGAGAGTTAGGACACCCATTTTAACATCCCATCTGAAAGACAGCACCCTACACAAGGCAATGAGATATTATATAACACCACTTCCAGCAGCATATGGTCTCTCATTCAGGGAACGGACCAACCCTGCTTAGCTTCATAGGCACAGCAGTGGAATCAGTTTTTCAAAATTCATTTTTCAGTCATTTTTTCACAATTCCTGACATTTAATCAGAGTAAAAATTCCCTGTCTTAGGTCAGTTAGGATCACCACTTTATTTGAAGAATGTGAAATGTTAGAATAATAGTAGAGAGAATGATTTATTTCAGCTTTTATTTCTTTTATCACACTCCCAGTGGGTCAGAAGTTAACATACACTCAATTAGTATTTGGTAGCATTGCCTTTAAATTTTTTAACTTGGGTCAAATGTTTCGGGTAGCCTTCCGTAAGCTTCCCACAATAAGTTGGGTGAATTTTGGCCCATTCCTCTTGACAGAGCTGGTGTAACTGAGTCAGGTTTGTAGGCCTCCTTGCTCACACACACTTTTTCAGTTCTGCCCACACATTTTCTATTGGATTGAGGTCAGGGTTTTGTGATGGCCACTCCAATATCTTGATTTTGTTGTCACAACTTTGGAAGTATGCTTGGTGTCAT
Organism: Oncorhynchus mykiss; assembly: GCF_013265735.2. Taxonomy (NCBI): domain Eukaryota; kingdom Metazoa; phylum Chordata; class Actinopteri; order Salmoniformes; family Salmonidae; genus Oncorhynchus; species Oncorhynchus mykiss. The sequence continues at coordinate 37,214,833 of NC_048577.1, read as the reverse complement.
TGTCCATTTGGAAGACCCATTTGCGACCAAGCTTTAACTTCCCTTTACTGATGTCTTGAGATGTTGCTTCACTATATCCACATAAAAAATTTCCATCATCATGATGCCATTTATTTTGTGAAGTGCACCAGTCCCTCCTGCAGCAAAGCACCCCCACAACATGATGCTGACACCCCTGTGCTTCACGGTTGGGATGGTGTTCTTCGGCTTGCAAGCCTCCCCCTTTTTCCTCCAAATATAATGATGGTCATTATGGCCAAACAGTTCTATTTTTGTTTCATCAGACCAAAGGACATTTCTCCAAAAATTATGAGTCCTCATGTGCAGTTGCAAATCTTTTTTATGGCTGTTTTGGAGCAGTGGCTTCTTCCTTGCTGAGCGGCCTTTCAGGTTATGTCAATATAGGATTCGTTTTACTGTGGATATAGATACTTTTGTACCTGTTTCTTCCAGCATCTTCACAAGGTCCTTTGCTGTTGTTCTGGGATTGATTTGCACTTTTCACACCAAAGTACGTTAATCTCTAGGAGACAGAACGCATCTTCTTCCTGAGCAGTATGATGGCTGCGTGGTCCCATGGTCTTTATACTTGCGTACTATTGTTTATACAGATGAACATGGTACCTCCAGGCATTTGGAAATTGCTCCCAAAGATAAACCAGACTTGTGGAGGTCTACAATTTTTTTCCTGGGGTCTTGGCTGATTTCTTTTGATTTTCCCATGATGTCAAGCAAAGAGGCACCGAGTTTGAAGGTAGGCCTTACATCTACAAGTACACCTCCAATTGACTCAAATGATGTCAATAATCCTATCAGAAGCTTCTAAAGCCATGACATAATTTTCTGGAATTTTCCAAGCTGATTTAAGGGTCAACTTAGTGTATGCAAACTTCTGACCCACTGGAATTGTGATACAGTAAATTATAAGTGAAATACTCTGTCTGTAAACAATTGTTGGAAAAATGACTTGTGTCATGCACAAAGTAGATGTCCTAACCGACTTGCCAAAACTGTAGTTTGTTAACAAGACATTTGTGGATGTCACGGCCGTCCTCCTCTTCATCTGAAGAGGAGAGACGAGATGGATCTGAGGACCAATACGCGGCGTGGTAAGTGTCCATGGCAAATCTTTAATCAAGAAAGACTGAACACTATACAAACGAGTAACAAAAACAATAAACCAAATTCGACCGTGAAGCTACAAAATGAGACCTGTGCTGAAACAAGCCATCAACATAGACAATCACCCACAAACAAACAGTGCAACCCAGGCTACCTAAGTATGATTCTCAATCAGAGACAACTAATGACACCTGCCTCTGATTGAGAACCATACTAGGCCGAAAACATAGAACTGCCCCAAAACATAGAAAAACAAACATAGACTGCCCACCCAACTCACGCCCTGACCATACTAAATAAATACAAAACAGAAATAAAGGTCAGAACGTGACAGTGGAGTGGTTGAAAAATCAGTTTTAATGACTCCAACCTAAGTGGATGTAAACTTCTGACTTCAACTGTACCTGTGGGGATTTCATCATAGTCACTGTCATTGCTATTGCTGTAGCCATCCAGTAATTTACCATGTATCTTCAGGGACTCAGCCCTGGGTGGTTAACACGTCAGTGCATTCACTCACCGAGCAAGACGGCATTGAATGGAACAAGAGGAGTGAATAAACTCAGTGAATAAAGAGGACAGGAAGGACAGTAATAGATAGAAAGATAGGATGAGGGAGAGAATGGAAGCAGGGAATCGTCAATACTGTTTTTTTTTTTTAAATGGCTTGTGGACGATAGCGGTGACTAAGGCTTTTGGTGCGTGGTTGTAATTGACTATAATGAGATCTTTTAAGTACAAAATGGCTCCAAATTAGGGGGCCAATGATTGTCTTTCTCCTGGCTCGCCATCCTCTGCGCGGGGCTGTAATTGCAGTTTGCCCCCCACTGCAGTACTGAGCGGCTGCAGACAGACAGATGGCTGCAGACAGACAGATGGCTGCAGACAGACAGATGGCTGCAGACAGACAGATGGCTGCAGACAGACAGCGCTTCTAAATGGCAGAGAAGATGAGATGAAGATGCATCAGGATTCCTGATTTATCCTCATTATGTTTGTTTACCTACAGTATTTGTGCCTGCCCGCCTCTGAAGGCGAGACATAACACAGATAGTACATCTGCACTGCTAAGCCCATGGATATTAAACAGATGCACGTAAACCAGCACACGTGTACACCTCCTAACGTTTTTATTTGGACAGTGAAGCAGCCTGTAGGGAGGAGGTCAGAGACCTGGCAGTGTGATGCCAGGACAACAACCTCTCCCTCAACGTCAGCGAAACAAAGGAGCTGATCGAGGACTACAGGAAACGGAGGGGCGAGCACGTACCCATCCACATCGATGGGGCTGTAGTGGAGCAGGTCGAGAGTTTCAAGTTCCTCTGCATCACTAAGTAATTAACATGGTTCACACACACCAACACAGTTTTAAGAGGGCACTACAACTTCCCTTCCCCCTCGGGAGGCTGAAAAGATTTGACATGGGCCCTCAGATCCTCCGAAAGTTCTACAGCTGCACCACTGAGACCATCTTGACTGGCTGCATCACCGCTTGGTACGGCAACTGCAAGGCGCTACAGAGGGTGGTGAGTACGGCCCAGTACGCCACTGGGGTCGAGCTCCCTGCCATCCAGGACCTCAATACCAGGTTGTGTTAGAGGAAGGCCCAACAAATTGTCAAAGACTCCAGCTTTGTTACAGAGGCATAAATATCACCCCCTGGTAATGGTGAGAGGCTCGCCTGTCTTGGGGGTATGATCTTTGACACTGTAACTTTCTCACTCATCGTTATTCACGATTCATTCAGAGTTATCTGTAATCATGGTAGCATCCTCATGAATGTAGAAGTGTTTAGAAATATATTCTGTTCTTATTTACAATTAAAAGTGACTCCAAAATAACACAATACATCATTTACCATTCATTTCTATTGGGCACAACATAATCTGAAACACAACCAAAACAAACAGCAAATGCACCCAACTACTTTGTAGTCACAAGCTTGATGTAGTCATCGTGTGCTAAGAATATGAGACCAAATGCAAACGTGTTGACTAAACTGAAAACACTAAGTGAATTTGTCCAAGTATTTATGACTAGATACATGAAGTGCATTCATTTCTAAATGGTGAAACAGATATGTATGAAAACATATATGTACTATAGTACATATAATACCAAATTGTTCGGGTATAGAGCCAAATTAAACGCTTTAGCTTCACTGGCCAAATAAATACGTAGGGGAGTGTACAGTATATATTTATTCACACCCTTTGACTTTTTCCACATTTTGTTGTGTTACAACAAATTCAAAATTAATTCTATTGAGAAGTGGTGTTACTAGCCTACACACAATACCCCATAATGTCAAAGTGGAATTATGTTTTTAGACATTTTTACAAATAGATTACAAATTAAAACCTGAAATGTCTAGAGTCAATAAGTATTCAACCCTTTTGTTATGACAAGTCTAAATAAGTTCAGGGCTAAAAAACGTGCTTAACAAGTCACATAATAAGTTTTATAATAATAGTGTTTAGCATGATTTATGAATGACTACTTCAGCTCTGTGTCCCACACATACAATTATCTGTAAGGTCCCTCAGTCGAGCAGTGAATTTCAAACACAGATTCAACCACAAAGACCAGGGAGGTTTTCTAATGCCTCACAAAGAAGGGAACCTATTAGGAGATGAAAAAAGCTGACATTAACTATCCCTTTGAGCATGGTGAAGTTATTAATTACACTTTGAATGGTGTATCAATACACGCAGTCACTACTAAAATACAGGCGACCTTCCTAACTCAGTTGCCGGAGAGGAAGGAAACCACTCAGGGATTTCACCATGAGGCCAATGGTGACTTTAAAACAGTTACAGAGTTTAATGGATGTGATAGGAGAAAACTGAGTATGGATCAACAACATTGTAGTTACTCCACAATACTAACCTAAATGACAGTGTGAAAAGGAGGAAGCCTGTACAGAGTAAAATTATTCAAAACTTGCATCCTATTTGTAATAAGACACTAAAGTAATACTGCAAAAAAAGTGGAAAAGAAATTCACTTTATGTCCTGAATACAAAGTGTTATGTTTGGGGCAAATCCAACACAACACTTCACTGAGTACCACCTTCATATTTTCAAGCATGGTGGTGGCAGCATCATGTTAGGGGTATGCTTGTCATCGGCAAGGACTAGTGAGTTTTTTAGGATAAAAAGAAACGGAATAGCACAGGCAAAGCACAGGCAAAATCCTAGAGGAAAAACTGCTTTCCAACAGACACTGTGTAACGCTCGTCGGAAGAAGTGGACCAAGGTGCAGCGTGGGAAGTGTTCATACTTTTATTACAACTGAACACTAAACAAAACAACAAAAGAACAACGAATGTCACGTTCTGAAGGCTACACAGAGCTAACAAAAAAACATCCCACAACCTAAGGTGGCAAAACAGGCTGCCTAAGTATGATTCCTTATCAAAAGACAACGATGGACAGCTGTCCCTGATTGAGAACCATACCCGGCCAAAACATAGAAACACAAAACATAGAAATAAAGCGCATAGAATGCCCACCCAAATCACACCCTGACCAAACCAAAATAGAGACATTAAAAGCTCTAAGGTCAGGGCGTGACACACTGGGAGACAAATTCACCTTTCAGCAGTACAATAATCTAAAATACAAGGCCAAATATACACTGGAGTTGAGTACCAGGACACCATTGAATGTTTCTAAGTGGCCTAGTTAAAGTTTTGACTTAAATCGGCATGAAAATCTATGGCAAGACTTGATAATGGGTGTGTAACAATGAATGATCAACAAGCAACTTGACAGAGCTTGAATAATTTAAAAATATATATAATGTGCAAATATTGTACAATCCAGGTGTGCAAAGCTCTTAGAGACTTACCCAGAAAGACTCACAGCTGTAATCGCTCCCAAAGGTGAGTCTGACATGTGTTGACTCAGGTGTGTGAATACGTATGTGAATTAGATATTTCTCTATTTCATTTTCAATAAATGTGCAAAAAAATTCTAAAAACATATTTTCATTTTGCCATTATGGGGTATTGTGTGGATATGGGTAAGCAAAAATATACATTTCATACATTTTCTATTCAGGCTGTAACACAACAAAATCTGGGAATAAGTCAAGGGGTTTGAATTCTTTCTGAAGGCACTGTATATATAATGAACTGAATGAATTGTGGATGGAATGAAAAACATCTACATGTTAACAGAACCAGACAGAGACAGGTTTAGTCTTAGGTTTAGAATTAGGTTAAGGGTTTAGTGGTTAAGGTTAGGAGTTATGTTTTGATTAGGGTTACAGGTTAGGGAAAATAGGATTTTAGGTCCCCTAAAATGTGTGTGTGTGTGTGTGTGTGTGTGTGTGTGTGTGTGTGTGTGTGTGTGTGTGTGTGTGTGTGAGTGTGTGAGTGAGAGAGAGAGAGACAGGGAGAGTGTGTGTGTTTAAGAGTGATACTGAGATGGTTGGGGGAATTCATCAGACACTGAAGCCACTGGACAGGCTTGCACATGTCCACCCAGTGTGCCAAATCTGATGAGATTAGCCTGCACCCCACAGGCCTCCCCTCAGTCTCACAGTAACAGGCTCATGCCCATGCCCAGCCACCTCCATGTGGGCAGCACCATGTCCCTGTGCCAGTGTCGTGCTTCCCTATTACCCAGGGATGGAGCATGAAAGCTGGGCTTGAATCAGAATGCACTCCCCCGCTCCTCCATAGAACAGCCCCATAAGAAGCCCTGGGCTAAGCATGGCTGAAACCCCACCAGTAACTACACAGCTATACAGTCACACAGCTGTGTGTTGGTGTCAGTAGTGGGATGTCAAAGGGTTGGTTGTGTAATATAATAATATAATAAGAAAACATTGGGGGTGGGGGAACTGGAGAAAAAAGAAGCCCTAGGGGCCCTCAGCCTCATGCCAAACACTTTCTCTAACATCCAGCTCCCTCCCTCCCTCACCCTCCTCCACCCCACCCTTCACCCAGCCCAGTCGTAAAAAGACATGTCCTGCAGCCATCCCTCCCCTCTCCCCCACCTCTCTGCTGGATTCACACAGATTTCTGAGACTTAACTTCTCCCATGCCTCTGCATCACAGCCCATGCTTTCTGACAAGGGCGCTGTTTTGGTATTGCTTGGCCAGGCGGAACAAAATGAAATGGAAAATATAAAAAGTGTGTGGCGAAGGAACTACAAACACAGGAAGCTGAAGCAGCTGTGACACACATGGCTGGGCTCTCAGCAGCCCCACGGAGAGACGACAGCACACCGCTGTTTACCCATAAGGCACCTGGGCATGGGGAGCACTGCTACACCACCGGTAATAAAACCAACGATGGGGAAAACTAGAAGAGGGATGGTTGGCTCATTCAGTGCGTGTGCATGTGTGTGTGTCTGTGGGTGCGTGCGTGTGTGCGTCAACGTGTATGTATGGTTTTAATAAAGCGGCCAGGACAGGAAGTAGGGAGGGCCCCTAGCGACTGTGTGGATGCCTCATTGAGTCTCTGCTGTAGTGTGGAACTCTGGAGGGCAGAGGTCAACCAGCCAGCCCACACATAAATATGTCCGTTTGCCAGCCAATCAAAAATAAAGGCCAACCACCAGAACCAGTCAGGGAGGAGAGAGCCGCTTGACTGCATGGCCAGATCAGACAGCTATTTTGAAATCAGCCAGTTATTCAAGACAGAACCAAAGATTCCCCTCCGACTGCAGATCAGGATGCATCCTGTGATTTTGGTCAGTGACAATCGCAGGGGTTCAGCCAGTTAACCAATGACGAAGGATCGAAAGGAATTCGATGTTAGGCAATGAGTCAATGTTTCCAGTCCATTTAGAGATTGATGAGTGTGTTTAGTGATAAACACAGTGTGGCACAATTTAGCCATCAACCCTTGCGCCATTACCTATCTCTCTCTCTTTCTCTCTCTCCCTTCGTCCCTCCCAGCCCAACCCTCTCTCTCTCTCATTCTCCCTCCCTCTCTCCCTCTGTCCCTCCCAGCCCAACCCTCTCTCTCTCTCTCATTCTCCCTCCCTCTCTCCCTTCGTCCCTCCCAGCCCAACCCTCTCTCTATCTCATTCTCCCTCCCTCTCTCCCTCTGTCCCTCCCAGCCCAACCCTCTCTCTCTCTCATTCTCCCTCCCTCTCTCCCTTCGTCCCTCCCAGCCCAACCCTCTCTCTCTCTCATTCTCCCTCCCTCTCTCCCTTCGTCCCTCCCAGCCCAACCCTCTCTCTCTCTTTCTCTCTCTCCCTTCGTCCCTCCCAGCCCAACCCCCTCTCTCTCTCATTCTCCCTCCCTCTCTCCCTCTGTCCCTCCCAGCCCAACCCTCTCTCTCTCTCTCATTCTCCCTCCCTCTCTCCCTTCGTCCCTCCCAGCCCAACCCTCTCTCTCTCTTTCTCTCTCTCCCTTCGTCCCTCCCAGCCCAACCCCCTCTCTCTCTCATTCTCCCTCCCTCTCTCCCTCTGTCCCTCCCAGCCCAACCCTCTCTCTCTCTCATTCTCCCTCCCTCTCTCCCTTCGTCCCTCCCAGCCCAACCCTCTCTCTATCTCATTCTCCCTCCCTCTCTCCCTCTGTCCCTCCCAGCCCAACCCTCTCTCTCTCTCATTCTCCCTCCCTCTCTCCCTTCGTCCCTCCCAGCCCAACCCTCTCTCTCTCATTCTCCCTCCCTCTCTCCCTTCGTCCCTCCCAGCCCAACCCTCTCTCTCTCTCTCATTCTCCCTCCCTCTCTCCCTTCGTCCCTCCCAGCCCAACCCTCTCTCTCATTCTCCCTCCCTCTCTCCCTTCATCCCTCCCAGCCCAATCCTCTCTCTCTCTTTCTCCCTCCCTCTCTCTCTCTCATTCTCTCTCCCTTCGTCCCTCCCAGCCCAACCCTCTCTCTCTCTCATTCTCCCTCCCTCTCTCCCTTCGTCCCTCCCAGCCCAACCCTCTCTCTCTCATTCTCCCTCCCTCTCTCCCTCTGTCCACCAGCTGGGCGACAGCGGTGCCGTCTTCCATTTCAAACGGCTGATGCCCTGAAGCTTTGTGTGTCCGTGTGGAACTCATCTCCTAGCTATCTGCCCACTGAATTAGGGCCTTAGGCCCTGCCAGCCTGCAGAGGGTGGGGAGGCAGGTTATCATACTCTGACAGCTCTCAATGTAAATGCAGGTCTCAGTGTGTGTTCCCCTGGCTTTAATAAGGATAACTTGTTTGAAGTTGGGACTATAGTCTATTATGGCCCCCTGAACCCACAGTCCAAACGGGTTACATGTTGACCGACGGGCCCCAATAGGAATCCATTTAGCCACTGTAGGTTGATATCCTAACCATCTATGTTCACTAAGTTATTCAGAGGACATGCAGAGGTCAGCTCAGGACTGTGTGATAGTCAACATAGACACTTTACATGTTAAGAGCCTAAAGAGATGGGGATATGCAGAGAGAGAGAGAGGGGGTGGGAGAGGCACATTCACATGGAATAGAAGGTTTATGTCCTATAATAGATTTTGATAGCAAAAGGTATAATTAGCATTTAGTTGCTGGGTGAGAAACCATAAAAGGGGGACATTACAACCCAGATAAGCTGGCAGTGATGGACAGAAAGTTTTTTTTTAGGTGTGTTGTCTACCATGATGTCTGATTGCAGCTGACGCCTACACTGGTTATTTGAGGTACATGTCAGCATGGTGCCGTCACAGTGGGACACGTGTGTCATCGTGCCGCTTGTAATTGATCAAGCTTTGATCACTGATGACAGTCCCCTCCATCAACACATACGTAAACACAAACACACACACACACACACACACACACACACACACACACACATCCGTTTGAAATATATGTGGCAGAGAAAACAGCACTCTGTTTGAATGGCTCTGTCCTCTGTCCTCCTTCCTCCACCCCCTCTGTGATCATTATGCCCAGCCATTATTGCTTCTAATCACTTTAATTTGGGAAGTGGCGCTGATGTGTTGATGAGGGGAGAGAGAGTGAGAGAGCGAGAGAGAGGCGGGACGTGAGGCGACCAGATGTCCCCGCTAACTCCTCTCTGCATGCACCTACAGAGGTGCCTGCCTAACGAACCCCCCTGGGTTGTATTGATGGCTCACCACAACACCGGCCGCACTAATGAACGACCACTCAGGCATCTGTGACATACGTTCTGGCACACAGATGCTACCTGTGGCTGTGTGCACAGGTGTGTGTGTGTGTGTGTGTGTGTGTGTGTGTGTGTGTGTGTGTGTGTGTGTGTGTGTGTGTGTGTGTGTGTGTGTGTGTGTGTGTATACGTGCATACGTGGTGCTTTTCATAACATGCACGTCATGTATATACCCCTAAAATTGCTTATTCAAATCCTGCGATCATGTTTAAGAGAACCACGGAGTTCATATCACCCGTTTTAATGGGGTTTTCCAGCCCTGGCACCAGAGAGACAGCAGCAGTAGACTGCTGTTAGCTAGCGTGGGTATAGGGCAGGAGGACTGATGGAGGGAGGAGGTAGGAGGCACAGCCTGCATGGACATGGCTATGTTTATTTATTGATATTCCTTCCTCCCTTCCCCCTCTCTGTCCCTTGGTGAGATTCTCCGCCGCCTCTGGCTGCGTTGGTATGGTTAGCAGCCTCTCACCATGGATCCCATTACCATGGAAATGCAGGCGATAAAGAGACCCCTGTCTTTACATAGTCAATGCCGCCGTTCCGGACAGAGAAAATCCCATTCTCTGCGGTGTCCTGTGATGAAATCCGGCGTTGGCTGCTCCCTCCCTCGCAGCACATCACTCATAATAAATAAATGAAGCTCGGCTCGGAGCCTCTCTTTTTTGATTTCTCTCTCTCTCTCTCTCTCTCTCTCTCTCTCTCTCTCTCTCTCTCTCTCTCTCCTGCCTTTTTTTCCATTCTGTTCATTTCTCTCGTTAGTCCCGTTTTCTCACTCCTCTTTTGCTCTATTTTACTACTCACTCTTATCTCTCCCCCTGTTTCTCTCCCCGCCTGGGGCGGCAGGTAGCCTAGTGGTTAGAGTTTTGGGCCAGTAACCAAAAGGTTGCTGGATCGAATCCCCAAGCCAACAAGGTAAAAATCTGTCCTTCTGTCCGTGAGCAAGGCCCTGGGCGCCAAAGACGTGGATGTTGACTATGGCAGCTCCCCACACCTCTCTCATTCAGAGGGGTTGGGTTAAATGTGGAATACATTTCAGTTGAATGCATTCAGTTGTACAATTGACTGGGTATCCACCTTTACCTATGTGTATATGGAGCATAGGTCTGTGTGTGTAGGAGCATTCAGAGAGAAGATTGCGTGGACATTTTGTTGCCCCTGATCCCGTCGGTCTCTCTCTGAGCACATCCCAGCACTGACACGCCTGTCTCTCTCTGAGCACATCCCAGCACTGACACGCCTGTCTCTCTCTGAGCACATCCCAGCACTGACACGCCTGTCTCTCTCTGAGCACATCCCAGCACTGACACGCCTGTCACTCTCTCCCTCTCTCTTCACACAAGAAGCAGAGCGTGAGACTCAGCTGTGATAGAGTAGAGTATGCCATAGGGGCTCATTACTTGAAGTGACAGTTAGAAACAACAAGTGTGCCACCGGAGGAACACAGGACAAGTGTCCCACAGGAGGGGAACAGGACAAGTGTGCCACCGGAGGAACACAGGACAAGTGTGCCACCGGAGGGGAACAGGACAAGTGTCCCACTGGAGGGTAACAGGACAAGTGTGCCACAGGAGGGGAACAGGACAAGTGTGCCACAGGAGGGGAACAGGACAAGTGTCCCACTGGAGGGGAACAGGACAAGTGTGCCACTGGAGGGGAACAGGACAAGTGTGCCACAGGAGGGGAACAGGACAAGTGTCCCACTGGAGGGGAACAGGACAAGTGTCCCACTGGAGGGGAACAGGACAAGTGTTCCACCGGAGGGGAACAGGACAAGTGTCCCACCGGAGGGGAACAGGACAAGTGTCCCACCGGAGGGGAACAGGACAAGTGTCCCACCGGAGGGGAACAGGACAAGTGTGCCACTGGAGGGGAACAGGACAAGTGTCCCACCGGAGGGGAACAGGACAAGTGTCCCACCGGAGGGGAACAGGACAAGTGTCCCACTGGAGGGGAACAGGACAAGTGTCCCACTGGAGGGGAACAGGACAAGTGTCCCACTGGAGGGGAACAGGACAAGTGTGCCACAGGAGGGGAACAGGACAAGTGTCCCACTGGAGGGGAACAGGACAAGTGTCCCACAGGAGGGGAACAGGACAAGTGTGCCACAGGAGGGGAACAGGACAAGTGTCCCACTGGAGGGGAACAGGACAAGTGTCCCACTGGAGGGGAACAGGACAAGTGTGCCACTGGAGGGGAACAGGACAAGTGTCCCAGTAGAGGGGAACAGGACAAGTGTCCCACTGGAGGGGAACAGGACAAGTGTCCCACAGGAGGGGAACAGGACAATTGAAAAATGAAATGGTCCGAGAGGCTGTGTGCCACAAGGTTCCTCAAGCTGAGGGATGGGCCTGGAGAAAAATGTAAACACTCTTATAGACAGAGCTATGGATGCAAGGACTGACCATCTAATATATAAAAAACATATTTTTAAGCAAGTTTTGAGGCTGTACAGAATTTGTTTACATGTATAATGTTTACAAACATTGGTAAAACAAGCTTATGTTTTGGGTTCTGATTGGATTTGACAGTTGAACTAAGCTCATTTATATGGTATATTCTTCAAGAAGGAAAAGGTATATAAATATATATAAATTCATAAGGTCATCAATGGATGTAGCAACTGCAGATCTCCCCTTTTAAGAACTGAGTCTGACACCTTTACTTCTGGTTTTGTTGTGAATATAAAGGAGATAAATGAATGGGTTGAGGTTCAGGATATGATATCTCACTGATTCATTTCACTGACAGCTCGTGGAAACACAGTACAAAAATATTCAATCCTCAAATAAATGGGAACCAAACAGCTTAATATAACAACAGTGATTATTATCACTTTGAAAGAACGGGCAGTAGAGTAAGCCAGGCGAGAGAGAGAGATGGGTAGATGACTAGATGGATGGGAGGAGAGCGTGTCAGAAGGCTGGGCACAGAGAGAGAGATGGGTAGATGAGTAGATGGATGGATGGGATTAGAGCGTGTCAGAAGGCTGGGCACAGGGAGAGAGATGGGTAGATGAGTAGATGGATGGGAGGAGAGCGTGTCAGAAGGCTGGGCACAGGGAGAGAGATGGGTAGATGAGTAGATGGATGAGAGGAGAGCGTGTCAGAAGGCTGGGCACAGGGAGAGAGAAAGAGAGAAATGACCTCTGGCTAGAAACGTATTGTTGCTCACCATTATTGTTGTTGTTCGTATCACGCCCAGGTGCTATTTATAACACCTGGATGCCCCAGTTACACTACTGCTCAGAAGCAGCTCACTAATAATATATTTCTCTCTTTCCCTCTCTTGTTCTCCATGCCTCTCGGCTAGGGTGATTCTCAGCCACTGAACTGTGGTGGTGTGGGTGTGTGGGGTTTTATGGGCGTGTGCCTGTCAAGGGGGTGGCTCTGCTGGAGGGATGGAGAAATGGGTGTGCCAATGTGTGCCATGGGGAACCGGAATGGTGATGGCATACTTTGTTGAGGGGACTTTTTAAGTGGAGCACAGAACATGAAGGGTAGGGACGTCTTTGTAGTGGGAAGTTGCTCTGTATTTAGACTTTGTCCTCAAACTCTGAAAAAGTGTCCAGGGAAGCAGCTGTACTCAGCATTACAGTAGCTGTGTACTGTAGAAGTCAGTGCCAATCCAGTGGTAGATGATCTGGACAGTGGACAGATTTACAGCAGTACAGTACAGGCCATAGGACCGTCCAGGGTGGTGTGTTACAGTATGCCCTACAGGCCATAGGACCGTCCGGGGTGGTTATATTACTGTTACTGTTACTCCCCACACCTCATTTGGCCGCCTTTCGTTCCAGTTCTCTGCTGCCTGTGACTGGAACGAATTGCAAAAATCGCTGAAGTTGGAGACTTTTATCTCCCTCACCAACTTCAAACATCTGCTATCTGAGCAGCTAACCGATCGCTGCAGCTGTACATAGTCTATTGGTAAATAGCCCACCCATTTTCACCTACCTCATCCCCATACTGTTTTTATTTTTCTGCTCTTTTGCACACCAATATCTCTACCTGTACATAACCATCTGATCATTTATCACTCCAGTGTTAATCTGCATAATTGTAATTATTTGCCTACCTCATGCCTTTTGCACACAATGTATATATAGACTCCCCTTTTTTTCTACTGTGTTATTGACTTGTTAATTGTTTACTCCATGTGTAACTCTGTGTTGTCTGTTCACACTGCTATGCCTTATCTTGGCCAGGTCGCAGTTGCAAATGAGAACTTGTTCTCAACTAGCCTACCTGGTTAAATAAAGGTGAAATAAAAATTTTTTTAAAAAAAGTAAGCTCTACAGGCCATGGGACCGTCCAGGGTGGTGATGGTATAGTATGCCCTACAGGCCATGGGACCGTCCAGGGTGGTGATGGTATAGTATGTCCTACAGGCCATGGGACCGTCCAGGGTGGTGATGGTATAGTATGCCCTACAGGCCATGGGACCGTCCAGGGTGGTGATGGTATAGTATGCCCTATAGGCCATGGGACCATCCAGGGTGGTGATGGTATAGTATGCCCTACAGGCCATGGGACCGTCCAGGGTGGTGATGGTATAGTATGCCCTACAGGCCATGGGACCGTCCAGGGTGGTGATGGTATAGTATGCCCTACAGGCCATGGGACCGTCCAGGGTGGTGATGGTATAGTATGCCCTATAGGCCATGGGACCGTCCAGGGTGGTGTGTTACAGTATGCCCTACAGGCCATAGGACCGTCCAGGGTGGTGTGTTACAGTATGCCCTACAGGCCATAGGACCGTCCGGGGTGGTTATATTACTGTAAGCTCTATAGGCCATGGGACCATCCAGGGTTGTGATGGTATAGTAAGCCCTACAGGCCATGGGACCGTCCAGGGTGGTGATGGTATAGTATGCCCTATAGGCCATGGGACCGTCCAGGGTGGTGTGTTACAGTATGCCCTACAGGCCATAGGACCGTCCGGGGTGGTTATATTACTGTAAGCTCTATAGGCCATGGGACCATCCAGGGTTGTGATGGTATAGTAAGCCCTACAGGCCATGGGACCGTCCAGGGTGGTGATGGTATAGTATGTCCTACAGGCCATGGGACCGTCCAGGGTGGTGATGGTATAGTATGCCCTACAGGCCATGGGACCGTCCAGGGTGATGATGGTATAGTATGCCCTATAGGCCATGGGACCATCCAGGGTGGTGATGGTATAGTATGCCCTACAGGCCATGGGACCGTCCAGGGTGGTGATGGTATAGTTTGCCCTACAGGCCATGGGACCGTCCAGGGTGGTGATGGTATAGTATGCCCTATAGGCCATGGGACCATCCAGGGTGGTGATGGTATAGTATGCCCTACAGGCCATGGGACCGTCCAGGGTGGTGATGGTATAGTATGCCCTACAGGCCATGGGACTGTCCAGGGTGGTGATGGTATAGTATGCCCTACAGGCCATGGGACCGTCCAGGGTGGTGATGGTATAGTATGCCCTACAGGCCATGGGACCGTCCAGGGTGGTGATGGTATAGTATGCACTACAGGCCATGGGACCATCCAGGGTGGTGATGGTATAGTATGCCCTACAGACCATGGGACCATCCAGGGTGGTGATGGTATAGTATGCCCTACAGACCATGGGACCATCCAGGGTGGTGATGGTATAGTATGCCCTACAGACCATGGGACCGTCCAGAGTGGTGTGTTACAGTATGCCCTACAGACCATGGGACCATCCAGGGTGGTGATGGTATAGTATGCCCTACAGACCATGGGACCATCCAGGGTGGTGATGGTATAGTATGCACTACAGGCCATGGGACCATCCAGGGTGGTGATGGTATAGTATGCCCTACAGACCATGGGACCATCCAGGGTGGTGATGGTATAGTATGCCCTACAGACCATGGGACCATCCAGGGTGGTGATGGTATAGTATGCCCTACAGACCATGGGACCATCCAGGGTGGTGATGGTACAGTACGCCCTACAGGCCATGGGACCATCCGGGGTGGTGATGGTACAGAACAACCTACAGCTGAAGATGAATAACATTATTTTATTGTCCAAATGGACAGACGGTCCAACGGACTTCCACTTTATCCTAACCCCTCTGACCTTGGCTGCCTGTACCCTATGAACAGTTCATTCACCTCTTGTGTTTGTGTTTGTCCAGGACTGGATTTCCATGTGGACCTTCACAGGATCGGGGCGAAGGAGGGCCTGAAAGGCCGGAAGCTACATAAAGCCATGGAGAGCTACGCCTGGAACATCACCGTCCTCAAGGTATGAGTACAGTACAGCCATCCATCCATCCTAAAACACAGGAAAATCTTTGACAAGATACTGTACTATTAAAGACTAATGGATAGTGTACTATATCGTGTACATCCACACACTTTGTCAAGATAACACTAGCAATGTATGGCTAGTGCATCATTCCTTAGAAATACTGCTTCGGTCTGCATAAGTTCACAAGGTTATTGATTTGAAACAACTTCCAGTAATTTATAGAAGTGATGTTGCTGCTCTACTCTCCCAAGTGATTACATCTTAAGACAGCAATTTGGCTAATTGGCACCTCCCTTCTTTGTAATCCTTAAATCTCTTAATTAAATGGTGCAGCTCCAGCCTACAGCTGTATCAGTGGGCTCAGCAGTAACTAACATGATAACACATCCCACATGAAAGAATACCTTAGTGTACTATTTACATGTTAGGGGGGTGAGGGGTCTTAGGAGAGTAGGAGGGTTATTTAAGATACTGTTTGAAGAAGTAGGGTTTCAGATGTTTTCGGAAGATGGGCAGGAACTCTGCTACTTCAGTGGGAAGCTGGTTCCACCATTGCAGTGCCAGGACAGAGAAGAGCTTTGACTGGGCTGAGCGGGAGCTGCCCTCCTAGGGGTGGGAGGGACAAGAGACCAGAAGTGGCTCAGGTTGGGGTGTAGAGTTTGAGCATAGACTGAAGGTAGGGAGTGGCAGTTCCTCTTGCTGTTCTGTAGTTAAGCACCATGGTCTTGTAGCGGAAGCGAGCTTCAACTGGAAGCCAGTGGAGTGTCAGAGAAGCGGGGTGACATGAGAGAACTTGGGAAGGTTGAAAACCAGGTGGGCTGCAGTGTTCTGGATAAGTTGCAGGGGTTTGATGGCACAAGCGGGGAGCCCAACAAACAGCGAGTTGCAGTAGACCAGAAGGCAGAGGACAAGTGCCTGGATTAGGACCTGCGCCGCTTCCTGTGTGAGGTAGGGTTGTACTCTACGGACGTTGTAGAGCATGAACCTGCAGGAGCGGGTCACTGCTTTGATGTTTGCAGAGAACAACAGGTTGTTGTCCAGTGTCACTCCAAGGTTCTTTGCACTCTGGGAGTGCGACACTGTGGAGTTGTCAACCGTGATGGAGAGGTCTTTGAGCGGGCAGGCCTTCCCCAGGAGGAAGAGTCGAGGTTGAGCTTGAGGTGGTGGGCCGACATCCAAGTTGAGATATCTGCCAAGCACGCAGAGATGCGTGTCGCCACCTGGGTGTCAGAAGGGGGGATGGACAAAAGGGGCTGAGTGTGAGGATATGACGGAACTGAGCGATTTGGTGAATAGAGAGAAGAGGAGAGGGCCTAGAACCGAGCCCTGGGGGACACCAGTAGTGAGAATACGTTGGGCAGACACAGATCCTCTCCATGTCACCTGGTAGAGGCGGCCTGCTAGGTAGGATTCAATCCAAAAGTGGGCATTGCCTGAGACGTCCAGCACTGAGATGGTGGAGAGGAGGATCTGATGGTTCACAGTGTCGAAGGCAACAGATAGATCTAGGAGGATGAGAACAGAGGAGAGAGAGTCAGCTTTGGAAGTGCGAAAATCCTCCGTGACACAGAAGAGCAGTCTAGGTTGAGTGACCCATCTTGAAGCCTTGACTGGTTAGGGTCAAGAAGGTCGTTCTGAGAGAGATAACGAGAAAGTTGATCAGAGACAACACGCTCAAGTGTTTTGGAAAGAAAAGAAAGAAGGGATACAGGTCTGTAGGTTTTGATGCCAGATGAGTAGTGTGTTGGTTTCTTGAGGAGGGTAGCGACTCGGGCCATTTTGAAGTCAGAGGGGACGCAGCCAGTGGTCAGGGATGAGTTGATGAGGGAAGTGAGAAATGGGAGAAGGTCTCCAGAGATGGTCTTGAGAAGGGGATGGGGTTGAGTATTTACTGTAGTGTTTTTGCAGACTTTGCTGTAGTATTAACTGTAGTATACTGTAGTATTTACAGTTAACTATAGTATAAATACTATAGTAAAATAAAACTGTAGTATATATATTATTGGCCAAAAGTTTAGAGAATGACATAATATGAATTTTTACAAAGTCTGCTGCCTCAGTATGATGGCAATTTGCATATACTCCAGAATGTTATGAATAGTGATCAGATGAATTGCAATTAATTGCAAAGTCCCTCTTTGCCATGCAAATGAACTGAATCCCCCAAAAAAACATTTCCACTGCTTTTCATCCCTGCCACAAAAGAACCAGCTGACATCATGTCAGTGATTCTCTCGTTAACACAGATGTGAGTGTTGACGAGGACAAGGCTGGAGATCACTCTGTCATGCTGATTGAGTTTGAATAACAGACTGGAAGCTTCAAAAGGAGGTTGGTGCTTGGAAACATTGTTCTTCCTCTGTCAACCATGGTTACCTGCAAGGAAACACGTGGCGTCATCATTGCTTTGCACAAAAAGGGCTTCACAGGCAAGGATATTGCTGCTAGTAAGATTGCACCTAAATCAACCATTTATCGGATCATCAAGAACTTCAAGGAGAGCGGTTCAATTGTTGTGAAGAAGGCTTCAGGGCGCCCAAGAAAGTCTAGAAAAAGGTAGAAGGATTGGACTGCTGAGGACTGGGGTCATTTTCTCTAATGAATCCCCTTTCGATTGTTTGGGGAATCTGGAAAAAAGCTTGCCCGGAGAAGACAAGGCGAGCGCTACCATCAGTCCTGTGTCATGCCAACAGTAAAGCATCCTGAGAACATTCATGTTTGGGGTTGCTTCTCAGCCAAGGGAGTGGGATCACTCACAATTTTGCCTAAGAACACAGCCATGAATAAAGAATGGTAACACATCCTCCGAGAGCAACTTCTCCCAACCATCCAGGAACAGTTTGGTGACGAACAATGCATTTTCCAGCATGATGGAGCACCTTGTCATAAGGCAAAAGTGATAACTAACTGGGTCGGGGAACAAAACATAGATATTTTGGGTCCATGGCGAGGAAACTCCCCAGACCTTAATCCCATTGAGAACTTGTGGTCAATCCTTAAGAGGCGGGTGAACAAACAAAAACCCACAAATTCTGACAAACTCCAAGCATTGATTATGCAAGAATGGGCTTACCATCAGTGGCCCAGAAGTTAATTGATTGCCGAGGTCTTGAAAAAGAAGGGTCAACACTGCAAATATTGACTCTTTGCATCAACTTCATGTAATTGTCGATAAAAGCCTTTGACACTTATGAAATGCTTGTAATTATACTTCAGTATTCCATAGTAACATCTGACAAAAATATCTAAAGACACTGAAGCAGCAAACTTTGTGGAAATTAATATTTGTGTCATTCTCAAAACTTTTGGCCACGACTGTATTCTGCAGTATACTACAACATTCTATAGTAAGTACTACACATGATTGAGGGATACCACAGTGTGTAGTATAGTATTCTACAGTATACTATTTTTTACTATAGAATTCTATGGTAAGTACTGTAATATTCTATAGTAAACTGTAGTATTTTTTTCATGTAGGATGATACCATTGCACACCATTTGTTAGCCGACATGCACAGTAGGCTCCACCCCTCTCCACCATCACCCGCTCTCCCTGGAGTTTTGACCCAGCAGACGTGCCCTTAGGTGGGACGTTGGTGTCACACTCTCCCCCTTCTCTCTCCCCTCTTCATCTCACTCTCCTTTCCCCTCTCTCTCCTCTATATTCCCTCTCTCCTCTCTCCCTTCTCTGCCCTCTCTCCCGTCTCCTCGCCTGTAAACACAGGCCCACAATCATATAAAGCGGGGCCCAACACCCTCATTTCACAGCCTCAATGAATCATTACCCGTGGTAATAGCAACACTGATAAAGCACGAAGCCTCGCCACCATCTCGCCAAGACACAAATAAGGACATAGAGGGAATGTGTGATGTGTGTTTTCGATCTCATCTGGATGTAATTCTTCAGGATTGAGTGAAGTGTTTAGCCTGGCAGCCAGAGAGAGAGGGAGGATGTGACCAGGGATACATTTGATTCCCCAGGACCTTTTTATCAGGGAGACGTCTGGGCTGCATCAAACAGGACCAGAAACGACGTTAAAGAACAAATGAAAAGGGATAGAAGACAGGATGGAAATATATATAATATATAATATATAATGTAGCTCAAAGGTAGAGCCACGAGACAATGTTAACAGTAGTTTGAGATGCACCTTCGAAAAGTGCGTTGCTCAGCCTATTTTGTTTGGACTCATTGTTCGTTGGCAGCCTATGTGGCTGGCAGTCTTATCTTAGTTAAGCTTTAATTCACTCTATAGAACTGAAGGACTTAAGCACTTAAGAAGCCTCACGTGGACACACAAAACCTAAGACCTTACCCCCTCCACCCCTCATCCTTCTCCCTCCTTCCTCCTTCCTCGTGTCTGTACGGGGAGTTGTGGGTACAGGCTGCATGTCCGTATCTACATAGCACAGCAGACACGGGCACATTATCAGCCAAAATACCTCTCTTTATGGTGGTGAACATTTGGTATGAGGCAGTGTGGTCTGTGTGTGCCAGCCAGGCTTGGCAGCCCAAGTCCAGGCAGCCACCTCTCCATTCAGCCCAACTCACTGGTTTCACAGCCCACAGACTCCATGAGGGTACCCAGCCTGCCAGCTGTGGTAGGGGCTAGAGAGTGAGAGAGAGAGAGGATAAAAGAAGGTGCTAAGAGAAAATTGTGGATTCCTTTTATAGAAACTTAAGAAGCTCCAAAGACTCTATGGGATTGTAGAGACCCCCCCAGCAGCACCAGCTAGTCTGATTCTCTAGATACAGTATTGTTCTTGAAGCATAGTAACTTAGAAGTCAACGATTAAAGGACTGTCCATGTTGAAGCTCCTCCTGTCACCAGTTTGTCTCTATGCCTAGTGTTCTCTCCACAGCTAATCTATAGTCTCACTGAGTCCTCTGACCCATATATTCAGATCTGGAGGCAAATTGGAGGTTGAGATAAACCTTCCCATAAAAATAAATAAACATAGAAACAGGTGAATGGACTGTGTTAAGGACGAGGAAGGAACAACTGTGACTGGTTAGGAGTTGTACAGATGGAGATGTGTGATTGGTGGTTCTTTGGAGCCTCAGCCGTGGCTAACCCCCAATGGAACGCTGTGCTGCAGGCCAGGCCAGCTGCGGGGGTGAGTGGACCCGTAGCCATGGTTGAGCTCAACCCATGGTGATTAGGTTCCGGTACCACCAGCCAAGACCCTGACTGGCACAGCAGCACCAGCTTTGTGACTCCCACGGGAACATTACATCATTTCTCAAACATCTGATTTATTCATGCTGTTGGAGTGGATTGTGTTCTGAGGCCCTTCATGTAGAAGACTTGTCGCTAAGCATTACCCTCATGCGAGAGGGGAACAAGAGGCATTTTGTCCAGAGTTGTACCCTCAACCCCCCCTATAATACACGCCACACTAACCTGTCTGCCCAGTGGCAATGGGTAGTACAGCCCGACAGACAAACAGACAGGCAGGCAGACACCCCTAGTACAGGCAGGACATATTCCTTGGTCCCCGCCTCAAACAGCATCGTCCCACAGGGACGTCGCTCAGGCTCCCGTAACCAGCTAACTGCTGACGACGGCAGGGTGGTGATGAGACTCAAGAGAGCTTCAGAGAATAAGGGACGGTTGTTGTTGAGGTGGGCTGTGAAGGGATGTGGTGGGTGGGATGTAGAGAGAAGACAAGGAAGAGAAGATGGGAGTGTTAAGTGTTTAGTAGTGAGGGTCTGTGTTTCTTTTTTTAGGGACACAAGTTCCGTAAGGGGGCTGGTTTTGTTTTGTTGTTGAGGATGCAGCCTCTACGTCTTTCCAGTCTGAGTGTCTACGGAGATGAATCCAGGCCCACAACACTACAGAATAGAGCCAGCGGGGCTGCAGTAGCCCATTCTCCAACTCAGAAACCAAGGCAGCCACAGAAACTGCCCTGATTGACTTTACAACGCCATAAAGCGGGAGGCCTGCCCTGACCACTTCCTCCCCATCTGGCACGGTTTAATCTCTGGGGTGTTCCTAAATAAAGAGGACGATAATGATGGTGTGGGATCACTTATCAACAGATTACTTTTGAAGGGGCTCTGAGGAACCGCAGAGAATTCCACCAACCACACTGCAGCATGGATGTAGGCTGCCATCTGCTGGCGAAAAGAATGTAGTACGTTACATTGTATTTGTCACATGCTTTGTAAACAACAGGTGTAAACTAACAGTGAGAAGCTTACTTTTTCAACAATGCAGAGTTAAAGATAAAAAACAGAAATAGTGACACAGGGAATAACGCATAGCAATGACGAGTTAAAATAACATGGCTATATACATGGAATACCAATACTGAGTCGATGTGCAGGGGTACGAGGTAATTGAGGTAACTATATACATATAGGTAGGGTTAAAGAGACTAGGCAACATGATAGATAATAGAAGTAGCAGTGTGTATCCATTTGATTAGCTATTTAGTAGTATTATGGCTTGGGGGTAGAAGCTACTTTAGGGTCCTGTTGGTTCCAGACTTGGTGCACTGGTACCGCTTGCCGTGCGGTAGCAAAGGGAACTATCTATGGCTTGGGTGGCTGGAGTCTGAAAAATGTTTGGGCCTTCCTCTGACAACGTCTGATATAGAGGGCATTATTGAAACACATGAGTGACAGCATTCTCTCTCTGAGAATTCTTTGTCTCTCTCTTTCCTGTCTCTCTCTCTCTCTCTCTCTCTCGCTCTCTCTCAGGGTCAGGCGGACCTCCTGAAGCACGCTAAGAGTGAGGCTTTGGACACGCTGCGTCAGATCCACTGTGCCACCCAGTCCTGTGGCCTGAGCAAGAACGGAGCTACCTCCCCTCAGCTCCAACACCATCCACTGCAAGCACAGGCCCAGTACCAGGCCCAGCCCCACCATCCACCCCAACCTCACCATCTCCAACCTCAGGCCCAGACCCAACCCCAGGCCCAGCCTCTGTCCCAACACCTGGCTGAACCCCAGGCCGAGGCCCAACCACAGCTCCAGGCCCAGCTCCATACTCAACCCCATCCCCTGTCTCAGCGTCCGCTCCTGCCTCCCCTCCCACCCCAGCCCCCACAGTATAGGGCAGCAGGCTCTCACGATGCCATCTCTGAGAACGAGACGGCCAGCGATGGTTCCTGCTGACCCGTTGCCTGTACCCGCAGTGGAGTCCAGCCAAAGAGAGACAGGGAGAGGAGAATAGAAAGAGAGAGGGGGCTTGAGAAGCAGAGAGGAGAAGAGCAAAGAACATGGATGGTTCCTTTAACACCCCCGAAGATGGACAGAGAGGAGAGAATGAAGGAGAGGGAGAAGGAAAGGGAGAGGGAGAGAGATGGTGAGAAGGAAATAGCAGAAGAGAAACAGCAAATAGAGCAAGGGACGGGGAAGAAAACTCACCGTAAAAGACAAGAGACACAAGTTTGAAAATGTATTGTTTTAGAGACAAAGAAGAAATGTCTCTGTCAGCTCTCTCCCCAGGCCTATTTCTCTCTCTTGGATTGGAAAGAGCGAATAGCACCCATATTAGCGAGTTCAGTCAGTCTCTCAGTCAGTCAGTCAGGAGAGTCTCGCTGTCTTTCTCTGGGCAGTGCCCTGCGGGTACAGGCACCTGACATTGGCATTTCATACCGCACAAGTTCGCCTTTGGATTCCCCTAGGATACCCATAGCATGTCCAGGGCCCTTTCTTTCTCTCCTCCTCTATCTTCTCCCTTATGTTTACTCCATATACCTGTAGATCTGCCCTTCCATGCGTCATCCCGAGCTTCAAGCCTTTGCCCTTCTTGCCAAGGAGGAGGCTGCCGTTTAATTGCACAACGTAGAGCAGCTCACACGGACTCTGTAGGGATCCGAGCTAGAGGACCATTACTGCACAAACCAACGGCGCTGTCTATGAGAGAGACGTTAAAGGACTGCAGCTCTGCAGCCTCTCTCTGTCTGTCACTACCTACCTGGCCTCTACAATGATGCACTGGCTCCCCCTGCTGGAGACTCCAACCTCCGCAGGACCCCATACACTTGCACAGTGCCCTTAATTAAGATTTGTATTTTTGTTAACTGTCAATCACAACATGCCTGGACGCTTAGTAGGGGGTCTCCCTAGCGCCTCTCAAGGGGCTGTGTGCATAACGTCCCGTATGTTGCTGTCGTCGTCCCATGGATGGAGGGAGCGTGGCCGTGCTCTGCGAGGTAGCTACTAGCTAGAGCTCACCAACCAGTTTTAACTGGAACAGTCTGTTGACCCTGTCTGCGCTGCGAAGACTAAAGGTCATAGATCACAAGAGAAACATGGACCTGGGGCAGATTCCTGCTGTCAATCAAACACACACCTAACCTAAAAGAGAAACTGTGACTCTATATAGATGTATACTGAATGTATGTACAAGTATTGAAGAGACACTTTACATTTATCTCCGATAATTCTCCCTGAAACAAAACATCCCGTTGATATTCTTATTATTGTGATAATTGATGTTAGTTATATTCATATTACAATTATTTTCTATACAGTATATTCCTTCTACATATACAGTGACTTGATACCTGTTGCTCTGTGCTGCAGATCAAGACAGGTGGTGTGGAATGTTGGGTGTAGGGGTTAGAGGTCAGGGTGGGTTTGGGTTGGGGGGTCATCATTCCAAAAATTGGATCAAACAATAACCTGACTTGTGTTTCACTGCAAAGTGGTGTGGTTCTGTATGAGCTCCTTAAAATGGCCCATTAAAACTGGCTTTGTTCGTCCTGCCTCCTATTCTTCAATTCTTCCACTTTGTCAGTGTCTTCATGCTGGCAGCCTACCTGACATGAATATGTAGGATTCCTTCTGCAGGAAAAGAATGGGGAATATAATTGCATGAAGACATTCTGAGGGAACATGTTATGAGTGACAGTGTCTGTGAGGGAAATGGGCATGAGGGATTCATCCTTTTGCCAAAGTCAGGTACGATAGGTCCAGGTCAAATAGGGGATGCTTATATCTGTCCTGTTTTACACCGTGTATTCAGACAGTATTCAAACCCCTTGACCCTTTTCACATTTTCCTGCGTTACAGCCTGAATTTAAAATGGATTACATTGAGATTTTGTGTCACTGGCCTACACACAATACCCCATAATGTCAAAGTGGAATTATGTTTTTATACATTTCTACAAATGTATTCTAAATGAAAAGCTGAAATAAGTATTCAATCCCTTTGCTATGGCAAGCCTAAATTAGTTCAGGACTCACTCTGTGTGCCATAATAGTGTTTAACATTATTTTTTTATGACTACCTCATCGCTGTACTCAGTTGCCGGTGAGGAAGGAAACAGTTCATGGCCAATGGTGACTTTAAAACAGTTACAGAGTTTAATGGCTGTGGTAGGAGAAAACTGATGATGGATCGACATTGTAGTTACTCCACAATGCTAACCTAATTGACAGAGGGAAAATAAGGAAGCCTGCAGTGCATCATACACAGGCGAAGTGCTTGGAGAAGGTGCAATTTGCAGTTCAAGATGAAGCAAACGTATAACTCTGGCTTGTCATGCTAAATTCAAAGCTGGGCTGTACAACATGCAAAAACGTAGGTAGCCTGAGTCTAGAAACGACTGGAGGGATTCAACTAGCAAAAGAGTGGGTGGAATGTACATTAACATCCTCTGCCTCAGACGTAAATAAGCCATAAAAAAAGGTTTTTGAACATGCCTGAACCAAGGGACATTTGGTGGCAGCAAGTCTCGTAGACAAGTCTAAAGAAGACACCCAGGTTATAGTTAACACACAAAATAAATACAAATAGACACTACAGACAGAATACAGTGGGGCAAAAAAGTATTTAGTCAGCCACCAATTGTGCAAGTTCTCCCACTTAAAAAGATGAGAGAGGCCTGTAATTTTCATGATAGGTACACTTTAACTATGACAGACAAAATCAGAAGAAAAAAAATCCAGAAAATCACATTGTAGGATTTTTAATGAATTTATTTGCAAAAAAATTATGGTGGAAAATAAGAAATTTGGTCAATAACAAAAGTTTATCTCAATACTTTGTTATATACCCTTTGTTGGCAATGACAGAGGTCAAACGTTTTCTGTAAGTCTTCACAAGGTTTTCACACACTGTTGCTGGTACTTTGGCCCATTCCTCCATGCAGATCTCCTCTAGAGTAGTGATGTTTTGGGGCTGTTGCTGGGCAACACGGACTTTCAACTCCCTCCAAAGATTTTCTATGGGGTTGAGATCTGGAGACTCAACCCCGAAGCCACTCCTTCGTTGCCCGGGCGGTGTGTTTGGGATCATTGTCATGCTGAAAGACCCAGCCACGTTTCATCTTCAATGCCCTTGCTGATGGAAGGAGGTTTTCACTCAAAATCTCACGATACATGGCCCCATTCATTCTTTCCTTTACACGGATCGTCCTGGTCCCTTTGCAGAAAAACAGCCCCAAAGCATGACGTTTCCACCCCCATGCTTCACAGTAGGTATGGTGTTCTTTGGATGCAACTCAGCATTCTTTGTCCTCCAAACACGACGAGTTGAGTTTTTACCAAAAAGTTATATTTTGGTTTCATCTGACCATATGACATTCTCCCAATCTTCTTCTGGATCATCCAAATGCTCTCTAGCAAACTTCAGACGGGCCTGGACATGTACTGGCTTAAGCAGGGGGACACGTCTGGCACTGCATGATTTGAGTCCCTGGCGGCGTAGTGTGTTACTGATGGTAGGCTTTGTTACTTTGGTCCCAGCTCTCTGCAGGTTATTCACTAGGTCCCCCTGTGTGGTTCTGGGATTTTGCTCACCGTTCTTGTGATAATTTTGACCCCACGGGGTGAGATCTTGCGTCGAGCCCCAGATCGAGGGAGATTATCAGTGGTCTTGTATGTCTTCCATTTCCTAATAATTGCTCCCACAGTTGATTTCTTCAAACCAAGCTGCTTACCTATTGCAGATTCAGTCTTACCAGCCTGGTGCAAGTCTACAATTTTGTTTCTGGTGTCCTTTGACAGCTCTTTGGTCTTGGCCATAGTGGAGTTTGGAGTGTGACAGTTTGAGGTTGTGGACAGGTGTCTTTTATACTGATAACAAGTTCAAACAGGTGCCATTAACACAGGTAACGAGTGAAGGACAGAGGAGCCTCTTAAAGAAGAAGTTACAGGTCTGTGAGAGCCAGAAATCTTGCTTGTTTGTAGGTGACCAAATACTTATTTTCCACCATAATTTGCAAATAAATTCATTAAAAATCCTACAATGTGATTTTCTGGAGAGAAAAAAATCTAATTTTGTCTGTCATAGTTGAAGTGTACCTATGATGAAAATTACAGGCCTCTCTCATCTTTTTAAGTGGGAGAACTTGCACAATTGGTGGCTGACTAAATACTTTTTTGCCCCACTGTATGTGTGTCATATGATCATATAGGCAAGAGGCCTATATATTCTCATACACTATATATACAAAAGCATGTGGACACCCCTTCAAATTCGTGGATTTGGCTATGTCAGCCACACCTGTTGCTGACAGGTGTCTAAAATCAAGCACACAGCCATGCAATCTCCATAGACAAACATTGGCGGTAGAATGGCCTTACTGAAGAGCTCAGTTACTTTCACCGTAATAGGATGCCTCCTTTCCAACAAGTCAGTTCGTCAGATTTTTGCCCTGCTAGAGCTGCCCCGGTCCACTGTAAGTGCTGTTATTGTGAAGTGAAAACATCTAGGAGTAACAACGGCTCAGCCGCAAAGTTATAGGCCACACAAGCTCACAGAACGGGACCGCTGAGTGCTGAAGCGTGTAGAGTGTTAACATTTTCTGTACTCGGTTGCAACACTCACTACCGAGTTCCAAATTGCCTCTGGAAGCAACGTCTGAACAAGAGCAGCCGCACACAAGCCTAAGATCACCATGCGCAATGCCAAGCATCGGCTGGAGTAGTGTGAAGCTCGCCGCCATTGGACTCTGGAGCAGTGGAAACGCGTTCTCTGGAGATATGAATCAAGCTTCACAATCTGGCAGTCCCACGGACAAATCTGGGATTGGCAGATGCCAGGAGAACGCTACTTGCCCCAATGCATAGTGCCAACTGTAAAGTTTGGTGGAGGAGGAATAATGGTCTGGGGCTCTTTTTCATGATTTTCAGCGTGACAATACCCTGTTCACAAATCGAGGTCCATACAGAAATGATTTTGGGATGAATTGGAACGCCAACTGCGAGTCAGGCCTAATCGCACAACATCAGTGCCCGACCTCACAAATGCTCTTGTGGCTGAATGGAAGCAAGTCCCAGCAGCAATGTTGCAACATCTAGTGGAAAGCCTTCCCAGATGAGAGGCTGTTATAGCAGCAAAGGGGGGACCAACTCCATATTAATGCCCATGATTTTGGAATGAGATGTTTGACGAGCAGGTGTCCACATACTTTTGGTCATATGGTGCTGTGTCATATCACATAGGCTGGAAGCCTATATATTCTTCTATGTGTGTTCTGCTGTAGTCTACATTGATTTAATTTACTTGAAGTTATTTTCCAATATTGTGATATTTGTTCTACTGCTACATTGAAAATTATATGAAATTCGGGTCTTGTCAGCCCTACAGCTGAGTATGTGTGCATACGCTTATGTCCGGTGTTCTGCAGTGACGTTTAAAAATGTTGCTGTACATTGATGTCTAGAAAACTAGGCTACATAAAACGTGGACTTGTGCAAGCCTCGCCGCTACACTCAAGTATGTGGGTGGGTCTGCAGTGACGTGAATTAATCAGCACCTTGGAGAGTGCTGTCCATTTCACCACCATAGATAGTAGGCTACTTGGCTGTTTACCCTGTCTGCTGTGCTGCTATGTTGCGTTTGACACTTTTTCTCTCTCAATGTGTTCCGGTAACTCAGAGCCCCCTGGATAACACCCCCTCACGCTCACTATGTGTTCCGGGACCTCCCGATTTACAAATTAAGCACTGCCCAACGCTCTAACCACTAGGCTACCTGCCGCCCTATAGGGAAAGGGAAAGGGGAACAAGGTGCCTATACCACCAATGACCAATAGCTAGGGGGATAAAACAACAAACACACTGTTCTAGGTGTGTCAGTCTTCCCGGAGCGACACATGTCATATTTAATACAATAGAGAGAATGGTCATTAGCCCTCATTAGGACTGTTAGGTGACCCTCTAATTACAGACCATTCAGTCAGTCACCTTCTAAAGGTTATCAGGGATGGTTCTTTGTGTTCCCTCATACCTTTGATGAGACCATGTCTATTGCTGCAGCTAATTAACCATGTCTCCGTCACCACTAATCACAGCGCTATGTCCTAACGAAGCTTACCGCCGGCCTGACATAATAGCATTCCACTACTTTATTCAAAACCCGGGAAATATCCTAGAGATGGTCTGTGGCAGGATCAGAGTCATTAATAAGGACTTCTGATAGACCAATCAAATGAGCAAACGAGTCAAACAGAAAATGAGCACTGATGGACAGTCTTTTTGTTGATGTCCCCGTCGACTGGACTAAAGATATCTTAATGACGTCCATGGAGGGTGTAAATGAGACGACATAGGGCCTTATAAAAGGAGACTGGCTTCAGAGAGAGGTGAGAGTAGAAGTGGACCCCACAGCCTTTGGCAGAACATGGGTTTCAACACAAAGCATCTTACTACAGCCCCAGGGATGGACACAGCATGCTCAACCACCAAGGTAGGATCGACGATGTAACACAGCTTTCTATTGCAGATGTTTCTACTGTGGAATAATTTAAGCTGCTATTATGGGCCTCAGACAAAGGTCATGTAAGGGGGTGTTCAGAAAAGTACATCAGGGATTGTTTTTGGATGCATTTAAATATGAATGGTAACGCTCGCTAATGCTCCCCAATTTGCATGGAGTGTTTTTAGAATAGAGATGGAACACCACTATTTGCACTTAGCGTGTCAGTCGCTGCCATGACATTTTCAGGGGTTTGAGTTCATTTCAGTCTATTGAATAGGGTTTTGGGTAATGGGTTTTAAGGGTATTAAGCAATTACATCGTCTTTCAAAAATAGCAAGACCTTGTCTGAAGAAAATGTTCCAAAACGGATGGTTGTTGGCAGACATGGCTGAAAGCTTTCTGAGATTGTATCTCAATTAATATTCCTGAGTACGTTTTAGCTTTCATTTTTTCATATTAACCATAAAATGATATTAACATAGGCCTATGCATGTCTCTCTCTATCTCACTCTCTCCTTTGTTTATGTTTGAGTTTGCAAGAAAGGCATTTCACTGTACTTTGCATGTGACATAAAACATTTTTTTGAATCTCTCTCTCTCTCTTTCTGTCTCTGTCTCTCTCTCTCTCTCTCTTTCTCTCATGACGTTCTAACACTGAAATATTGTATCTGCTTTTACTGACAGAAGCTCAAGGTTCTCATCTTGTTGCTACTCGTCTCTCATCTGGCCTGTGACGCTCAGGAGGTTGCCAACTGTTGCAGACAGAAATCCCACTCCTGCCGTCTTTACGTCCTGCTCTGTCGCTCAGGTAATGGGACGGGGACAAGGGGACCCCTCACTGATGACGCAGCCGCTGGAATCCTCACACTCGGTAAACGGAAAGAAACTGATGAACGGCGCTTCCAGAGCCGGTTGAGTCAGCTACTCCATGGGTCACGGAACCAAGCGGCGGGAATCTTAACGATGGGGAAGAGGACCGAAGACACAGCAGAACCGCTCATGCGCTTGTTTCCCATTTTAGAGACGGCCCCCACTACCACAGCCCAGTTGGTTTTACAACTACCGTTCAAGTGACTCATCTGGAAAACATCAATGTTGATGCATCATTTTTGAGGGACTGCGTCAAACATGTATATATGAAAACATGGGTTTTGGGTAAAATGTTCCTTTAAGATTGAATTTGTTTGTGGAGTAGGTGTTAGTAATTTTGTTAGTAATGTTGTAAATATTGTATATGATCTCATTGGTGTAATAAATGTGATAACTTTCACGTAGCACAGTTGAACTTGCTTCCCTGGTGTCTCTGTATTTTAAGTGATGGGAAAGTAAATATGAAGAAAGTGACTGTCATGAGGGTTGAGTCATCTAGTTGTGTCTATGTTATGGCATCACGTCACTGGCATCACAGTCAGACAACTCCAATAGCCCCAACCAGCCCAAATCATCAACCCCTCAATCAGCCATGAGCACATGTCTGGATGGGTAGGTGTGTTTGTTCGAGTGTATGTTCCAGAAATGAACTTTTCCCAGAAATACCTAGGTCTGCTGTATTTTCCATCTCTCTTTCATTCTAACCTGCCCTCCCTCTCCAAACTGACTCCATGATTCTTCCACTTTCACAGCTTTTCTCATGGGGGCAGCATGGAGCTGCTTCAAGGCTCAAGTCTGTGTGGATCTCTGTGTTACTCAGAGGGCACATATTGTAGTCTGTTGTATAGCCAAAGATCGAGGTCAAGACCCACTGTATTTCTCCATCATTGCATTACATTCTCTTGCCACATTTTTTGTCCCTCTCTTCTCACCTTGTAGCTTCTTTCTAAATGTTTGTACTCTATATATCGTTAATGACTGAAAAACAGCATTGTAACCATTGTAATGGAAGTAAAGTCTCAGGCTATTCTGCAGTCTTGTTTGTGTGTTATTCGTGTGTACAGTACTTCCATCCACTCACCTGGTCACAAACACACCAACAATTCACCATGCCATATCGACAGAAACAAGCGCTCACCGTGCCATGTTTTCTCTCGGTTATGTGTCAGACCGCCTGGTAGGTATAGAGGAGGTGCTAATTAGAGCAGATGCTTAAGAGAGAGAGGGAGTCTGTCTGGGATACATTTCTATATTCATCTACTCATGCAGTACCAAGCTACCCAGCAAGCACATTTGGTTCCTTCTATGTTGTGGGAATGTGCATTTTAGGTTTCCCATTGGTTCTGAGAATGAAGCCATAATTTTCCTGACTGGTAAAACTGAATGTTTTTGGGAGGGTTCTGGGAATGTACATTTTTAGGTTGCAGGGAGGTTCTGAGAACATTTTTACTATGGTTCCCTGAAAGTTTTCCTGGGAGGTTTCATTAACAATCTGATAATGAAATGTAAAGGTTAGTTTGAGTTTTCTTTTGTAGTTTCCTAAACTTTCACTGACTGTTTCAATAAGACTTTTAATAACACTGCTAGCTTAGGTTAATTGTTTTGAACTCCAAGCACAGATAGGACATATGGAAATTAATTTGCTTTGCATTAATCATGCAAACACATTTCTTTTTTATTGTGGCACGGCATCAGCGGGATTTGAACCTTTGAGCTTCTATCTAAGGAATTTGTCCACTGGGCCACCAGGATGGAGCTAGCATGCCATGTTTTTGAATTCATACAAAGCTGTTCATTTTAGTCTATTCAAACAGACTCCATTTCAAAGGAAACAAGCGCTCATTAACATCAGGTGTGGCCAATTAGTGGACGCGGCCAACACACCTGAACACACTTAACAAGATAGAGGATAGAGAGACCCCTTGTTGACCCTGAGAACAGAATGTATATGTTTTAAAAATAATTCTTAAAACATTCTTTGAACGTTACTAATGTTTTCTTGTGGTTTTTATGGAAAGTCTTCTTAATGTTGCGAGAACATGACTTTAAATAGAACCATGAGAAAACCTACAGAAAACGTTATGCTGAAGTACTGAAATTCCCACAGAATACCACTGTTTCTTAATATACTTGGAACAATTTGAGAACATTATTTTAAATAGAACCATGAGGAAACCTGTAGGAAATGTTATGCTGAAGTACTGAAATTCCCACAGAAGAACGTTGTTTCTCAATGTTCTCTGAACTATTATTTGAGAACATTCCCAATGCCAAACCATTTGGAGAACGTTTCTAAAACATTACCAAAAGTTAAATTAAATATAACCAGGTTTGAACTTTTAGGAAATGTTCTGTTAAAGAAATGAAATACCAAGAAAATTGTTTTTTTGTCAAGCTCCTTAAAATGTGCTGAGAGTGTTCCAAGGCCAAGCAACTATCCTGAACCATTCCCAGAACGTTGTGGGAAGGTTGTATGCAAAATAACCAGAGGACAACCATGCTCTCACCAAGCGCAAAGAAACATGGTTCTCAGAACATTATGTGCTAGCTAGGTAAGATGCTTATAAGACCTTAGAGGCTTTTGATAATGTACAGTATGTGTTTATGAATGTACAATTTGCCTCCCTGTGCATGTCAACAGGTATACATGGGTATTCTCATCCCTATTTCCTAGTAAGGATACAGGATCAGAAGGGGATGATGGCAGTGGTGTGCACAGCAGAAAAAGAGGGAGGGGAGGGGCAGAACGAAAGAGAAAGCCAGATGAGATTCACTGGTCTACTGACTGCCAGTGTTTCTGTTAGAGGGGGTGCAACAAGAGAGAGTGTCTATTAGTGTGTGAAGGAGAGAGATGACGAGAGGACAGACTAAAATAAGGTATAGAGCGTGCGCAAGAAGGAGAACGAACAGAGTAATTGATTGTTAATAAACAGTGAGAAGTGGAGAGAAGCAGGGGGCTCTCGCTTTCGGCGAAAGAAAGAGAGAGACAACAGAGAAAGAGGAAAGGGAGGTAGAGAAAGAGAGTAGAGGGTGGGAGAGAGAGACAAAGAAACAGAAACAGGGAAAGAGGGATGAGAGAGCGATAGAAAATGGCAAAGACTGTGTGATAGAGAGAGAGAGAGTACAGACTCGGATAACGGAAGTGGCGTGCGCATCCTGCTCTCCTGCTGGGACTAGATGAGACTTCAGACTGATCTGTGAGGAGAGAAGAACAGAGAGATACACTACCTAACTTGATGACTCGAAGCTGACAGTGAGTTACAACACCTTAGCTTGATCCGCGGTGAGAAGAATAACTACCCACACTACAGAGAAGGAAGGAGCTAAAGAGAAAGATTAGCAGCCTTACTTGGGATAAAGAGGAAAGGTGGAAGAAGGAAGACTATAAACCTGAGACTGAGGTAAATGCCACTGATACCCAGCTGACCTGTAGCTGAGTGCTGAGGCGGGATCAAGGAGAAGCATCTGTTGAAGTGCAGACTGCAGAGTCACGTTGGTCTGACTCACCCTCCTCTCAGCTCTGTCTGTTCAGGGATGGAGTGACTTGGTGAGCCCAGCTCTGTCTTCATCGTTGGACAACATGCCTGTGATGAAGGGCCTCCTGGCTCCCCAGAACACCTTCCTGGACACCATCGCCAACCACTTTGATGGCACCCGTAAGTATACCCTTTACTCAAGCCTTTCTGCCTTTGTGCCACCCTCCGTGCCCACCTAATTGGGATGCCTGCAGTGTTACAATGGGTTTGATTGATTGTAATTTACTGGTGAGGTCATTTACAAGTTGTGAACAAGTTGTGTTTAATACATTGTGACTTTTCACTGTGAGATTTCCACTTTGATTTTGTGTCAGCGGGTCAATGAAAATATGACCACCTTTAACTTTTAGCTTTGATTTTGGGCAGGATTCAATTCGTATCGCCAAAGTATTGAGGAAGATCAGCGTTACAGCTCGATTTAAAGGCAATGTCCCTGCGTTCGTGGAGACTGCAAATGCTGCGTATGTGGGCTCAATTGGCAGCTACCTTTACATTTTATTAACTCAGAACTACAGCGATACGGATTTAAATATATTTATGACTATCTCATTCAAATCGCATGGTGTCAAGCATTAGAACCATTGAGAAGCAAAACTTTTTTTGGGGGGGGGGGGGGGGGGGGGGGGGGGCTGCTGTGGGATTAACACAAATTCTCGAAGATGTTGGGGGGTGGGTTATGAACTGGCATATGGAATTGTTTTAAGATGGTCCTACCATGGATCATTTAGCTATTTGATTTAACATTTTAGGACCCTTTAGGTATCCCAAAAATATATTTTAAAAGTATTTGATAAAATATTGAATTTGGCCTTCAGTACCAAATACCACCGAAACACATTGAATAACACGTCCATCAATGGCAAAAAAGACAGTAAAAAAAATGAAATCCTAAGGAATAAGGTTTTGAAGTGTCTGTCCTATATCTAGGAGAAATAAGAAAGCTCCGTCTTGTCAAGGTTGAGCTTGAGGTCGTGGGCCAGGCACGATATCTGCCAGGCACGCAGAGATGTGTGTCTCCACCTGGGTGTCAGAAGGGGCTGAAGAAGAAAAGGAGTTATGTCATCTGCATAGCAATGATAGGAGAGACCATGTGAGGATATGACGGAGCCGAGTGACTTGGTGTGTATGCAGGGTCGGGGAGATTACTTTCTAAATGTAATCCTTTACAGTTACTAGTTACCTGTCCAAAATTGTAATCAGTAACGTAACTTTTGGAATACCCAAACTCAGTAACGGAATCGGATTACATTCAGTTACTTTTAGATTACTTTTCCCTTAAGAGGCATTAGAAGAAGACAAAAATGTATGTTACCAATTGAATGACATCCATTGCAGGATAAAGCAATGTTTACATAGCTGGCCATGTTTGGCTGTTAAATTTTACTTTTCGGGTTGGTTGTGTGGGCTTATTATAACCCATCGCTTTCTACTGCATATAATAATGTAAGAACCGAAGCTGGAGATGAGAAGCAAGTACAGGGAATGAACATTTAATGAACAGACAAGTGACAGAACAGGAACATCGTCAGAACAGGGGGAACAAAACGACATGACGACAATAAAGCTGAAGCCGGGAACAACCTAGGGAACAGACAAACATAGGGGAGGTAATGAAAACAGGTGATTGAGTCCAGGTGAGTCCAATGAATTACTGAAGAGTGTGACGAGGGAAAAAGGTGTGCGTAATGATGGTGGCAGGAGTGCGTAGTGCTGGGCAGCCTGGCGCCCTCGAAGTGCCCGGGAGGGAGAGTGGGAGCAGGCGTGACATAATATTATGATTAAATTATATCTTTACATTACTATATATAATTTATAAGTCCAAAAATGGATGTAGCAACTACAGATTGCCCTATTAAGTATATCAAAAGTGTACGAGTTTGAGCATGTGTCCATTAGACCTATGGATTTTGTTTTATATCAGCATGAATTAGATTGAGCAATAAAAGCCCCAATTTTATTCCATAGCCTGGGATCCGCACTATGCAGCTGTTGTAAAAGAGCATTTTTCCCTGGCTGTCCACTGGTTTCAAAAACAAAGATTGATAGGCATCTTAAATTCAACCATTATTGGGTTCAAATGCACATTTGGATTTCTGAACAGCCGTAACGCACAAATAGTTACAAGCCGTAACGCAATAATAGCTAAATGAGAGAGCAGCAGTGTGATTCACATCAATGCGCTACATAGGTACCAATAATAAGTGATATCCATATCGCCGTAGACAACGCCACTGCTGTCATCCTGACCTCCAAGCGTTTATTCAAGTTGCATAATCCTTGGATGCCGACAGCCGTCACACCATTGGAAGAAGACATAGCTTGGACTGTAGCCTACAAAAGCCTATTTCTGATATTTTCCACGATCCATCAAACACATTTGGTGTGTCATCATAGTGGACACTGACTTGTGGTCAGACACGCTCAGGTGGAACAAACTTAAAGTTGCGCCTTTTTACAATGCTGATTTGAATGTCATTAAGAAAACAGAGAAGTGTCACATTTTTCCCGGCAAAAAGTTTTTGAAAAGAACCTGTAATCTGATCACAATATTTTTGCTGGTAACGTAACGGATTCCAGTTACCGTTTTTTGTAATCCCTTACATCCCCAACCCTGTGTATATGTAGCCTGGCGAAAGTAAACCCTCCACAGGACACAAACTCATTTGGGGTTGTTTATTCTGTCAAAGCTTACATTTCAAATAGGATAATGTAGGAGGGAAATCACCGCAAGTTGAAGTCACCGTAAAGTAAAGTTCAGTTTAAATCACGATCAAGTGAAATAAATCTGTTCGTAAAGTGGATAAAAACAATGAGTACAATAAGTACAAAGTGAAATGCATGAACGGTAGTGGCTCTGCTTTCTATAGAAACACAAGAAAATACCACAATGTTCAGTTAGAATGGACCTCTAACATTTCAGATATCTGGGTACAAGATGACCATGATAAAAATGACATTGTGCATGAAAAACAAAAATGCATTTAGTCATAAAACAATAGGAATACTTACAAACACACTGTCCACGTGATGCCCTAACCCCTCATGGAAGAGTAGATCCTCATCTCACCCATAATGGACTGAGGGAAATATCATATTAATATTTCAATCATGATTCAAAAATCAAACAAAATACAGCACCCTGAAGCTTGACAGGAAACAGAATGTCATTCTGATATTTACTCACGCTTCAAATAATGTTATTAACTCCACCACGTGGTTCTGAGAGCACTGGTATTCAGCTGGCAAGAAGCTAACATCCTCATGTCAATCTGAAAGTATCAACAAGCTAGCATGACCATCTTGCATAAATATTACAAAACAAACTCTTATACACTGCAGATGATGCAGAATATCATATATTCCGGTATAGGAGTAAGATAAAATGCAGTATTTACCCATCTAAAGTAACGTTGGACCCACGGTGGATTTCAACAGCTCTCCGATGTAATTGCTTGCTCTCACTCTTACACACTGTGCATGCACAATCTTATAACCTCTCTCACACATTATTTAAGGATATCTTAAAGGGACTGTGCCATCTAGTGGATATAAATGAATACATCTACGTGTTTTCACCACCTGGCTACATATAGAGAGAAGAGGTGAGGGCCTAGAACCAAGCCCTGGGGGACACCAGTAGTGAGAGTAAGTGGTGTAGACATAGATCCTCTCCACGTCAACTGGTAGGAGCGGCCTGCCAGGTAGGATGCAACCCTGAGACACCCAGCCCTGAGAGGGTGGAGAGGACGATCTGATGGTTCACGGTGTCAAAGGCAGCAGATAGATCTAGGAGGATGAGAACAGAGGAGAGAGAGTCAGCTTTGGAAGAGCGAAAAGCCTCCGTGACACAGAGGAGAGCAGTCTCAGTTGAGTGACCCATCTTGAAGCCTTGACTGGCTTGACACTAATTGCTAATTGCCTAGCTGAGGTGAAGAGCACACCTCCCGGTACTAATTGCTGATTGCATAGGAGAGGAGAAACCACTCCCCCTCCAATACAGCCACTGATTACCAAAACAATAACAGTCACAAATTGCCCTGCCCTTTATTCCTGGTTGATGTGTCAACAATCAGCTGCAAGTCATTTTTTAAAGTTGAACCTTTGTTTAACTAGGCAAGTCAGTTAAGAACAAATTCTTATTTACAATGACAGCCTAGGAACACTGGGTTAACTACCTTGTTCAGGGGCAGAACAACAGATTTTTACCTTGGCAGCTCGGGGATTCGATACAGCAAACTTTTGGTTACTGGCCCAACGCTCTAACCACTAGGCTATCTGCCGCCCCAGGTATCCTAGTGGCTGCTGAGCAGTCAGCAGTTCATACACTAAGTAGACTAAGTAGGCTAAGTAGGCTACTGGAAAGACAGACAGCACTTAAAGTAAATGGCCCTAGCTAGCAAAAATACAGTACTAAACAACACTAGATGAAGACAAAATTATACTTATTACTACTAGCGATATTAGGAGTCAACTAGCTATATAATTGAAGCTACACCACGGCATGGCAAAGCAAATAATGAACCACTGAAAACACTACCTAGATTTGAATTTAGTTCAACTACCACTTAGTCCAACTATCACTCCACTGCTACTACAAAATGTAATTAAATTACTAGTAGAACTATATGTAGTTCACCACTCCCCAACACTGTGTGTAAGTGGTACTGGAGTGGGGCAGCCAGTGAACACTGTGTGTACATGGTACTGGAGAGGGGCAGCCAGTGAACACTGTGTACATGGTACTGGAGAGGGGCAGCCAGTCAACACTGTGTGTACATGGTACTGGAGAGGGGCAGCCAGTCAACACTGTGTGTACATGGTACTGGAGAGGGGCAGCCAGTCAACACTGTGTGTACGTAGTACTGGAGAGGGGCAGCCAGTCAACACTGTGTGTAAGTGGTACTGGAGAGGGGCAGCCAGTCAACACTGTGTGTAAGTGGTACTGGAGAGGGGCAGCCAGTCAACACTGTGTGTAAGTGGTACTGGAGAGGGGCAGCCAGTCAACACTGTGTGTAAGTGGCACTGGAGAGGGGCAGCCAGTCAACACTGTGTGTAAGTAGTACTGGAGAGGGGCAGCCAGTCAACACTGTGTGTAAGGGGTACTGGAGAGGGGCAGCCAGTCAACACTGTGTGTAAGTGGTACTGGAGAGGGGCAGCCAGTCAACACTGAGTATAAGTGGCACTGGAGAGGGGCAGACAGTCAAGACAGTAATTCAGGCTGTGACAGTGATGGAGAGAGTGGTGAGAGCTCAGCAGAGGAGGAGTGGGTGTGCTGTTGTTTTGGATTGAAGTGCCACTTGTTGGGCTGTTGTGTGTTTGCTGTCTCTGTTGCTCCTCATTAAAGTGATACTTCGGGATTTTGGCAATGAAGCGAGCCAATGTTAACTTGTGTCAGTGCAAAATCAGACACTTGCAGTCATTGCACTAACGCTAGTTAGCAATTGCGCTACCACTAGTTAGCAACTCTCTTCAAACTGCACGCAGAGGCATACAAATCTTGGGAAGTAGATAAAGGTCTTCATTTTTTCCTGAAGTATCCCTTTACAGTACCTGTATCCCTATTTCCCCTTTATTTTAGCTCACTCACAACCTAAAAGCTATTTTTGTATTAGTCATGTGTTCACAGTTCATGCATTCTGTTTGTCCATCTATTAAGCACCTCTGCATTTGAACATAGGATATATACTGAGTGTACAAAACATTAGGAACACCTGCTCTTTCCACTGACCAGGTGAATCCAGGTGAAAGCTTTATGTCACTTGTTAATTAAATCCACTTCAATCAGTGTAGATGAAGGGGAGGAGACAGGCTAAAGAACTATTTTTAAGCCTTGAGACAATTGAGACAGTGATTGTGTACAGTGGCAAGAACAAGTATGTGGAATTATCTGGATTTCTGCATAAATTGGTCATAAATTAGATCTGATCTTAGTCACAATAACAGACAAACACAGTTTGCTTAAACTAATAACACACAAATTATTGTCATTTAAACACTTACAGTGTAGGTTGGAATACGTATGTGAACCCCAAAAGCTAATTGGAGTCAGGAGTCAGCTAACCTGGAGTTCAATCATTGAGACGAGATTGGAGATGTTGGTTAGAGCTGCCCTACCCTATAATAACACTTACAAAATTGTGAGTTTGCTACTCACAAGAAGCATTTTCCTATTTTCCTGATGTGAACCATGCATTGAACAAAAGAGATCTCAGAAGACCCAAGATTAAGAAATGTTGACTTGCATAAAGCTGGAAAGGGTTACAAAAATATCCCTAAAAGCCTTGATGTTCATCAGTCCACAGTAAGACAAAATGTCTATACATGGAGAAAGTTCAGCACTGTTGCTACTCTCCCTAGGAGTGGCCGTCCTACAAAGATGACTGCTAGAGTACAGCGCAGAATGCTCAATGAGGTTAAGAAGAATCTTAGAGTGTCAGCTAAAGACTGGAACATGCCAACATCTCTGTTGACGAGTCTATGATACGTAAAACACTAAATAAGATTGGTGTTCATGGTAGGACACCACGGAAGAAGCCACTGCTGTCCAAAAAAAACATTCCTGCAAGTCTGAAGTTTGCAAAAGAGCATCTGGATGTTCCACAATGCAACTGGCAAACATATTCTGTGGACAGATGAAACTAAAGTTGAGTTGTTTGGAAGGAACACAACACTATGTGTGGAGAAAAAAAGGTACAGCACACCAACATCAAAACCTCGTCCCAACTATAAAGTATGGTGGAGGAGCATCATGGTTTGGGACTGCTTCGCTGTCTCAGGGCCTTGGACAGCTTGCTATCATCAACAGAAAAATGAATTCCCAAGTTTATCAAGACATTTTGCAGGAGAATGTAAGGCTATCTGTCCGACAATTGAACCTCAACAGAAGTTGGGCGATGCAACAGGACAACGACCCAAAACACAAAAGTAAATCAACAACAGAATGGCTTCAACAGAAGAAAATATGCCTTCTGGAGTGGCTCAGTCAGAGTCATGACCTCTACCCGATTGAGATGCTGTGGCATGACCTCAAAAGAGCGGTTCACACCAGACATCCCAAGAATGTTGCTGATCTGAAACAGTTTTGTAAAGAAGAATGGTCAAAAAATTCCTCTTGACCGTTGTGCAGGTCTGATCAGCAACTACAGAAAACTTTGATAGGGGTTATTGCTGCCAAAGGAGGGTCAACCAGGTATTAAATCCGAGGGTTCACATACTTTTTCCACCCTACACTGTGAATGTTTATACGGTGTGTTGAGTAAAGACATGACAACCTATAATTGTTTGTGTTATTAGTTTAAGCAAACTGTGTTTGTCTATTGTTGTGACTTAGAGGAAGATCAGATCAAATTGTATGACCAATTTATGCAGAAATCCAGGTAATTGCAAAAGGGTTCAGATACTTTTCTTGCCACTGTATGTGTGCTATTCAGAGGTTGAATGGACATGACAAAAGTACCTTTGAACGGGGGGGTATGGTTGTAGGTGCCAGGCACACCGTTTTTAGTGTGTCAAGAACTGCAATGCTGCTGGGTTTTTCACTCTCAACAGTTAACCGTGTGTATCAAAAATGGTCCACCACTCACTGTAGGAATCGTTGTAGTCAACATGGGCCAGCATCCCTGTGGAATGCTTTTGACACCTTGTAGAGTCCATGCCCCGACGAACTGAGGCTGTTCTGACGGCAAAAGGGGGGGGCAACTCAATATTAGGAAGGTGTTCCGAACGGTTTGTACAACAAGTATATGTCACTCATGGACTACTGTCCAAGCTACATGATGCACTTTCCCATGGTCAGATCGGGTCACGCTCTTCTCAGTGGGTTACAAGAAGTGGGACATGACATCATGCTAGCGTGTGGCCGCCGATCTGTGTCCTGGCTGAGTTAATGAATTCAGTGTGTCGACAAACACACTCACACTCTCTCTATTACACACACTGACACTCACACACACACACCAACCTGGACTCAGGAGTAGATGTAACATAGTAAATGTAAACCCAGGACACTCCAATTAGGATGATATGATATGTTACGTTTCATATGGTATGTATTCATTTGTGGATGTCCATCATCCATTTCGTATGATATGTTATGATTTACAATTTGTGTGATATGCAATGCATTGCAATTCGTACAATATGCTACAGATTTCTAAAATGTATGAGATGTAATGAATTACAATCTGTTGGCTAACGTTAGCTAGGTGGCTAGGTGGCTATCGCTAACGTTAGCTAGGTGACTAAGGTTAGCTAGGCTAGGGGTTAGGTTAAGGGGTTAAGGTTAGGGTTGGGCCTCCCAAGTGGCACAGCGGTCTAAGGCGGTGTAACTACAGACCCGGGTTCGATCCCAGGCTGTGTCGCAGCCAGCTGAGACTGGAAGACCCATGAGGTGGTGCACAATTGGCCCAGCATCGTCCGGGTTAGGAAAGGGTTTGGCTGGCCGTGATGTCCTTGTACCATCACGCTCTAGCGACGACTGTGGCGGGCTGGGCGCATGCACGCTGCACGCTGACTTCGGTAGCCAGTTATACGTTGTTTCCTCCGACACATGTGGCTGACTTACGGGTTAAGCGAGCAGTGTGTCAAGAAGCAATGCAGCTTGGCTGGATCGTGTTTTCGGAGGACGCATGGCTCTCGCCTCTCCCGAGTCCATACGGGAGTAGCAGCGATGGGACAAGACTTAGACTACCAATTGGGGAGAAAAATGGGTAAAAAGTACAATAAACTGATAAATTAAGGTTATGGGAAGGGTTAGCTAACATGCTAAGTAGTTGCTAATTAGCTAAAATGCTAATGTTTTCCATAATGACATTCGAACATGTTACCTTTGGGTTGCTAGACGTTCGCGTTATACGCCTGCCTACGCCTGCCTACCCATCCACCCCGACCAACCACCCTACTTTCGTAGTGTGAGTGTGTTTTTCCCTTAATAAGTAGAATGCTGTCTCATGTAACCATACCAAATGTAACATATCATACGTCTAGTCTATGAGACCAGGCTGCACACACACACACCCACACAAATACAGAGTCAGAATAATGTTTTTCACAAGTTTGGTGGTTACAGGCCCTCCGTGTCATGGTGTGGGTGGAGGAGCTGGCCAAAAGCTTTAATGGACAAGACTGAACCGGTCTGGGCGAAGTGGGAGGTGCAGGGAGCCGTGATCCAAAGGGAAGAGATGTAGTCGGAGCTTGAAATGTCTGTAGGGAGCTGATAAAATAGTCCAAAACTTTGACATTCTTCTCTCCGAGTTCTGGGAAGCTTCCTTATTTTTTATTTTAATTTTTTATTGAACCTTTATTTAACTATGCAAATCAGTTAAGAATAAATTATTATTTACAATGATGGCCTACCCTGGCCAAACCCTAACCCTGACCACACTGGGCCAATTGTGCGCCTTAGACTGCTGCGCCACTCGGGAGCCCACACAGTGTATAATAGATAATTGACCTCAACCTATGACCTATGACACCAATATTCTAATTTCATGCGCGACAACAAGTGGGTGGATTTGCAACATGAAATGTACAGTGGGGCAAAAAGTATTTAGTCAGCCACCAATTGTGCAAGTTCTCCCACTTAAAAAGATGAGAGAGGCCTATAATTTTTATCATAGGTACACTTCAACTATGACAGACAAAATGAGGGAAAATGTTAATGAATTGATTAGCAAATTATGGTGGAAAATAAGTATTTGGTCAATAACAAAAGTTTATCAATTGTTTATCAATTGGTGGCTGACTAAATACTTTTTTTTTACCCCACTGTATGTATGACTGCCTCTCTCAACTAAATGACCCTCTCCTTTGTGTAACGTGAATAGACCAAGCGATTACAGAATGAATGAAAGTGACAGCCAAGTGATCCCAACACGTGAGCAGGGACATAAATTACAGTTAATTATGCATGGGTTAAGCGCCAATCAAACAGCATCTGGGTATCGATATCAGTCATCCACTCTCTGTAAAAGTAGGCTGATAAGTAACTCCATCAATCCCATCCCAATGTCTGGTGGACTATAAAACGCTGTAATAAAGGAAAGTTCCCTCCATAACGATCCATTATATAATTTCTAATTTCACTCCTAATACATTATTTAGTCGTTGCCAGAATGCAAACAAACTACTATATACAGTAGAAACGTACAGTACACATTGTACAGTTATTCCCATTTATATGTACATTTCAGGTTCTACTCTGTGGATTATGGTACCGGGATGTCAGAGCGGAGTTATCGATTGCAGCGTTTACACAGCAATAGTTGTATTTGTGTGCACAGCAGAAGGCTAAAGCTTTCATTGTTGTCTTGTTGTTGCTCCACAGAATGATTCAGTCTAATTATCTGTGTGGGCTGGGAGCTACACACAGCTTTCCCCTCCTCGTTGAGGCACACAATTAGTTAATAGCATTTCCCCTCCATTTCAATTCACATGTTGTGATTATTGTTGTTGTGATTGACGCAAAGGGCCTGGCTTTTTGCTTGTGCAATGTAAGTAGATTGGATTGGGTTTTGCTCTTCGTCACCTGATGTCAATTACCGAAGCTAGTGCATGAACAACGAGACAACAATGAAAGCTTTAGCCTTCTGCTGTGCACACAAACATAAATCTAATATAACTATAACTACACGCTGCAATCGATAACTCCGCTCTGACATCTCGGTACCATAATCCACAGAGTAGAACCTGAAATGTACATCTAAAAGTAATAGAAAAGTAATAGAAATGTAATAGAAATGTAATAGAAATGGCCAGTTATTCACTACAATGGAGAAGTCCCTTTTGTCGTGTGGACGGTCATTTCAGAAATGATTCTGGGAGAAAATGAGAGCGGCAAAGAGAAATAGAAGCTCTTAGAGAGAGCTCTTAGAGAGAGAGAGACTGGTAGACTGGATGCATTTTAGCAGAATAATAGAGTCATGTTGGAGAAAGAGCTTTACCATCTGTTTGCTTTGGTGTAGAAAAACAACCTTGTTTCACTTGTCTATATCAGTCTAAGCCAGGTAACATGATGATCATGAAGCTACTGTAAAAAAAAACTTTATTGGTCCAAATGATGCAGTTGTTTAATAATCAGTATGTTTTCCCGTGGGATTAACTTATTGCAAATCTATTTGTGTTCTTCCTGTATAAAAAAGGGACCGTATCCCGGTTACCTCCTC
This sequence comes from Oncorhynchus mykiss, assembly GCF_013265735.2. NCBI lineage: Eukaryota > Metazoa > Chordata > Actinopteri > Salmoniformes > Salmonidae > Oncorhynchus > Oncorhynchus mykiss. The sequence continues at coordinate 37,170,111 of NC_048577.1, read as the reverse complement.
CCTGTGGAAATAACAGCTTTGCCATATGCTTTTTATTAAAACAATTACAAATTGCTATGGCAACCCAATCCGGGGCACATAAAGTCTCATGTAGCTTCTGTACTAATTATCTCTACATCAGTCACTTAAGAGACTGACATTTCAGGAGGTTGATGTTTTTGCGGCGGCAGGTAAAAATGTGTCGTTCTGCCCCTGAACAAGGCGATTAACTCATTGTTCCTTTCATTGTAAATAATAATTTGTTCTGAACTGACTTGCCTTGTAAAATGTCTTAAAAAATGACGTCTTTCTCGACAGGAAATTCTGTACGGTTAACAGTTTACAACCTACCTCAATCTAAAGATATCCTCCATCTATACACCTTTCAACAACAGCCGTGCATGGCTCAGTAGGTGAGTGTAGGCTGGGGGTCGGACTGTGGCTCGCCTCAAATGACAGAGTTCACTTAACAAGAGATCTGGAGCACTTAGGTCCTCTTCACCACTCCGTGTGAACTAATGATCAATTCGACTTGTGTACTAAGTGTGTATGTAATACTTATCTGCCACAACATCTGCAGTATTGTCAATGCAAATGTCTATTTTGTCCTTGGAGGACTTATTCAGATAAGCTAATGATAATGGGCTGCTTATGAAAAGACTTTCAAACTGTGACCTCGGTGTTTACGCACTACGCATCTAAAAATAAACGGAGATCATTAGTGTATTGATTGACAGGGTACGATCAGACCATCATCACATGTACAGTGAGAATAGGAAATTCTGTCTTGTCCAACTCAAACCACCCCTGTGTGGAAGAGCAGTGGATGAATAGATCAATTATGGAATTGAATTCAGTCAGTGGAATCATTTCCTATGAAACTCTATACAGCAGTGACCCAATGGACTTGATAGTTGGGGACAGGTGACAACGGACAGGCATTGGATTGTGGGAGACATCTGTGATCGGCAATTGTCTCTGCACAATGAGGGGCTGTGCTACACTACGGTCTACTTTGCCCTTTAGAAAGGGTGGAACAGAGGGTCAGGAGAAGGTACATTTATTTTATGGAGATGAGTTGTTCAACTCACTATGGAGGAATATATCATTCATTCATAAATGTTTACAGCTGTCCCAAATACACAACGGTGTTCTCTCTCTGAACAGAGTAAGCAGGTAAATAGCAGATAAATAGAGGTACATTTAAATCAAGCAAATCAAATTTGAACAAAAAAACTGAGTATGTTAAATACTCCCACAGCACCCTCCGTCCTCCCATAAAAATAAAGACGTCTATAAAGAACTATAACACCCTTGCCTTTTGTGAACTAACACTCGCGCTTGACTTTTTTTTGCTGATAGTGTCTGTGATGAAGACGAACACACTCAGTCGCTCTGGATAAGAGTGTCTGCTAAATGACTAAAACGCAAATAGAACAACACAACACAAATAATTCATAGCTGAAATGTGACTTGGGCATATCGCACCTGTATTCTTACTGCTGAAAGTACATGTGCCTGCACAGTTCAACAGATGGGAGCAGCTCTGAGAGGTGGTTGGTATTTCAGTAGAGTCTGACAGAATCAAAAGGCAGCTACTGAATCAGAAGCTCCAGCCTGTCCTGTGATTGGCTGGCGCTCTCTTTGGTTACATGGGCAGGAGGATGTGAGGATACTACACATGATGCTCATTTCCTATCCCCATTAGTGTCCCCAGGCGCCTGCTGGGGGGCCCCCTGGGCTGTGGGCCCCCATAGAGTGAACTGGGTCCCCTCTTCTCTCCTATCACATCCACCAGACTTCACAGGTCTAAACTTCAAAGCCTGCTCTGATGTCCCTGCAGGCTGCTGTGGGTGGGTTCTATGTGCTAGTTAGTTAGTTAGTTAGTTAGTTAGTTAGTTAGTTAGTTAGTTAGTTAGTTAGTTAGTTAGTTAGTTCGACTGAGACCGAGACAGACAGAGCTCTTTTTCAGACAGCTAAAGGATGGAATAGACCCTGAGAGGAGAAAATGAGTGGGAGGAGAGAGAGATTCAGAAAGAAACCTGAAATCGACTGAATCCCTGACGCTATATTCCACCTTCATAGATGGCTGTATTCAACACAAGCTTGATTGTTAATTACATAGCCTAATTCAGCATCCAGGGGCAAGGACATTCATCCATTTAATGTCTGAGTCACACAGTGTACTCGAGGGACAGAAATAATTGGTTGACCACTTATACAGCAATCATTACGCAGACAGAGTTAGGGTACAGTACATCGTGTCTCTAATTTTCTCTCCTTGCTTTCCACAGACAGCAACTTCCTTCTTGGGAATGCCCAGGGTCGCCAAGGTTACCCCATCGTGTACTGCTCGGACGGCTTCTGCGAGCTGACGGGGTTTGTGCGCACTGAGGTGATGCAGAAAACGTGCACGTGTCGCTTCCTGCACGGGGCGGAGACCAGTGAGAGGGTGAGGCAGCAGGTGGACAAGGCCCTGGAGGGACAGCAGGAGTACCAGGGGGAGGTGTGCTTCTATATGAAAAACGGTGAGCATTCAGTCAACACATGGTGGCCCTCCATACAACATCATCCAACCAGATCTATCTTTTGAATGTATTTTTAGAACAATGGACAGAGGATGCAACATACACCAAGTTCACGTCTGCACAATATGAAGAGGGAGTCGAGTAAAATACAGTCCTCAACTCCATGTGTCATTATAATTGAACTCAGTGGTATTCAAAGTCATTTAAATTAAGAGTGCAGATTATTTAAGGGGACAATATACAAGCATTTTGAGAAAGATCCTTTGAAAAACACAATTTTTATTGAGTAAATGTATTTTGGTTCATTTTCATTATGATAAGAGATGAAAATGCAATGAATTGAAGGTTATTTGTTGATTTACAGATGTTGTAGGTTGTATTATTAGATTTTTGGGTGGGATGGGATTGGGTCATGAGAAATTATTGGGAAAAGAATGGGTTCCCCAGAAGTTTTAGCGGGACAAAATTGGGTCCCCGCTGAAAACATTTGAATATCACTAAATCTAACTTCTTCTGTAATGTTGCTTCCGCAGGGAAACCATTCTGGTGCCTTCTTGACATTGTGCCAATTAAGAATGAGAAGGGCGAAGTGGTTCTATTCCTTTTCTCCTTCAAGGATGTCACTGAGTCGTACGGAAAAAGCCACCAGCACAGCAACAGGAGAGGGGTGGAGGCCACAGGTATCCTACTAACTCTGCAACACCATGGCTTACAACTTTATTGAACCGTTTATCCTTTTATCCTACTATGGTACTTTCTACGATGATAGCATAAAAGGAAGGCTTTAAAAAGTGTAAAGACCCATTCTCATTATTGTCCTCATGTCATCAGGCATCTCAGAGGACGCACATCAGAGCAGAAAACGCAGCAGTTCCCACTTTTCCCAAGCCAGGGAGAGGGGAAGGACTGTCCTGTACCACCTCACCAACCAGTTCTCCAAGAGAGGCAAGGGGAAGCTGCCCAATGTGAGTTCCCCGGGATCTCACTGTACTGTACAGTAGAGTGTATTGACTCATTGACAAAAAGGACGTTTTTCTTTAGAGGAAAGGCATCATTTCATTATTTTACCAACTGCTTTCTGAAACATGACGTCATTTGTTTTCATACATGTACAATCACATTCTTACCGCATTCAAATGAAAACATATTTGAGCAGACGTGTTAGGGAGCATATAAGAGTGTGGTGACATTTACCTATCCATTTGAGGAAGGTTGAGCTTGGCCCAGATAGAGGAATTGATCAGGCAGCCTTTGAAGCTCCAGTCTGCTGTGTGTGGTCTTTGTAGTGCTGGTATATATATAGAGCAACAGAGAGACGCAGTGTGGCCTTTTGCAGATTGGGACATGGGAAAGCTGGGGTATCATCTCACTAATTAAAGGAAAGTACCGGAAGAGTGGGCACAGTATGACACAGCAGTGGACAGATAGAACCTAGGATTTTCAACCTTTTCCCTCTTCCTCTCTTAAACACGTCTTATATGAGCTAGTTGTTGTTTAAAGATACGTCAATTGTACCGTTAAATGCTGAGAGACTTAAAACTTTAAAATATCAATGAAATGTATGACAATTCACTCTTTCCGAATCCTACCTTTTACATACTTGATGGGGATCAGTTGTTTAAGATTTTGTAGAAAATGAGGTTACCATTGACAACAGCATGGGCTATGTGGCATGGTTTGAAAAAGTTTCTAACATGCGCTTTTGCTGTGACAGTTGTTGTTGTGCATCTAAATCCTCCAATTACCAAGTAATTATCTCCCATAATGTACCCAGCTATTATCCCACCAAGGGTTCCCACTTGGAGGTTCTGCTGACCTATTCAGCAGCCTCTCTAGTCATGTTGAAGAACGACAGAGGGAATTTACTTTCAGATCTCATTACCTCAAGGGATCTCCATAGTACCTCATCCATATTTCATCTCCCTCATACTGAGTCATTTATGGAGGATAAAGTCAGTGGTTCTGCATATGTGTCGAACAGAACATGTTGATAATGGTCTCTATCGGTCTTTCATGTATTGTCAAATGAGCTTCCATTTGATCCCCAGGCCTGTTAGAGTACCTGCTACTGTTTCTGAAGTTACTACTGCTGTGAGCCTATGGCCACGAATTGCATGATGGTTATTTCTGTCTTGAAAAGATGCCATTGAACCCTTAAGATGTTTCTTGATTTTTGTTTATTTGGGTAATTGCTTGACATTTTACTTCACTGTTAGGCGCTAGAAACACAATTATTTTGCTGCCCCCAGCTTTACCATCTGCTAAACTGTGTACGCTACCGATAAACTTTGATTTGATTTGACGTCCTTTTTTCCTAAAAGGAACATTTACTCCTCCTCTCTTGTGCCACAGAGGAGTTTGGATTGGGGCCAAGGGAGTGCAGACACTGATTTTGATGTAGCTAGGGCAATTAGGTGTCATTGCATTCTTGAGATGTTCTCATAAGTACAAGTGCCACTGTGGTGTCTTGGGCTTTGTCTGTGACCTGGGACCTATGACCTGTGACCCTTGGCCCCTGTCTCCCTGCAGAGTGTATTCCAGAAGCCCTCTCTCCCAGAGTACAAGGTGGCAGCGGTGCAGAAGTCCCGCTTCATCCTCCTCCACTACAGCGTATCCAAGGCCCTGTGGGATTGGCTGATCCTCCTGGCTACCTTCTACGTGGCGGTCACCGTGCCCTTCAATGTCTGCTTCGTCAGTCACCAGGACGACACTGACTGGGACTCCCGTAGCACCATTGCCAGTGACATCGCAGTGGAAATGCTCTTCATTCTAGGTAACATACTGTTGTGTAACAGTACTGAGAGTGGCAACATAGTACTCCAATGGTAAATGTCATATCACTCCGGTGGCTAAATGAATTGGCACCAGTATCTAGCTCCTCTGGTATATAGTTGATCAATAACAGTTCTTTCCTGCTGTGGCAGTGGGTGTTTCCTTGGAAATCGGTCACACTTGACTGTACTCGCTCACCCACCTGCATTACCAACTCATCATGGTGTCTGTGTCACCCCTGGTTACAGCTCCCATTTTGAGCCACAATTAGAGACTTCCTGTCTCCGATGGATGTGTGATCCTAAAACAGCTGTGATGGGGCTCAGGCTTTTTTAAGTTGAGGAAATGGTAATTATGTGCAGTGACATTCATGTACAAAATTGTCATCACATTGTGTGTTATTCTAAACCGCTGGTGTCATGCCATAATTAGCATTTACAGCTCACCTGGAAAAATGCTGGAACGTAATAGCCTATTCACTCACCTTACACACTTGTTGTGTAATTGAGTAAAGGATAAAATATTATTTTGCTCATGTCCTGCTGGGTTTGCTTTCTGTTCCTCCCCAGATATCATCCTGAACTTTAGGACCACCTTCGTGAGTCAGTCGGGTCAGGTGGTGTACGATGCCCGCTCAATCTACCTCCATTACTGTGGCACCTGGTTCTTTATAGACCTCATCGCTGCTCTGCCCTTTGACCTCCTCTACGCCTTCAACATCACAGTGGTGAGTTTGTATGGGTGTCATGGGCATTTGGCTTTGCGTGTGTATGCAGTTCCTTATCCTATCTTGAACAGACAGTGCTTGTTTGATAGCCCTTCCCAGAATAATCGTTTTCCCTCTTAAAATATGTTGTTGGTCTTCTTTATTTCCCCTGAGCATTGAATTGTAACGGATTAGGTCTTGCCACCTCCATGCTTTATTGACTGCTCCTTCCTTCTCTCCAGTGTCCCTCCCCCTATCCACTAGCTGCACTCCCCATCGCTCTCTCTCTCTCTGTCTCACTGTTAAAATCTCAGCCAATAGCCTTCTCACTTAATCTTACCTGGGCTTCTGAGATGTGATACTGTTCAACTACCCCTTTTTTCCACCAATCATTTGTTTCTCCAGCTTCCCAAGAGATGTGCTGTTCTTTACGGATGAATGCGTCTTTAGCCTCTGGGGGAAGTGGGATATTGGAGTGGTAGGAGGAATGTTTGCTCACTGCATCTCAGCTAGACCGTGTCCCTGGAGATATCATTTCAGTACAGAGGATAGATCGTCTATACTGTACATAATGTCTGACGACTTTAACCGGACTATGACTCAACCCTCTAACGTCTTTTGGCCTTTACACTTGTCACAATGCAAATGGTCATCTCTACATGAATCGTTGCATGTAAACATGTCCGTTACCTCCTGTCCAGACCTCGCTGGTCCACCTCCTGAAGACGGTGCGTTTGCTGCGGCTGCTGAGGTTGCTACAGAAGCTGGACCGTTACTCCCAGTACAGTGCTGTGGTCCTGACCCTGCTCATGTCTGTGTTCGCCCTGCTTGCCCACTGGATGGCCTGCGTCTGGTACGTCATCGGCCGCAAGGAGATAGAGAGCAGCGACCCTGTCACCTGGGATATAGGTGAGCGCCTGTTTGTTAGTGTTCGCGTGTGAATGTGTGTATATTGCGTGTGGTTGTTGCACCACTCTCACACAGTAGACACATCAACAGGACGTTTCCTTTTGTCGAGCACCTCGGCTTATTGTAGGAAGCAGCCATGTGTGACCACTATTTCCTCTACGTGTGTCTGTTACACAGTAACTCGTTTCACTTGCCTGATAGCTAGATGCTATGGCCCCCTTGCACCCTCGGTCCCTGGACAAGCCTAAATGCTTCTGAACTGGTCTCTCAGTCCATCACCCTCCATAACACCCTCCCAGTCAACCTCACAGCAAGTGTAGGTCACAGAGTAATGGACAGAGACTGTTTGGCTGGTCCCCCCTACAGTGACTATCTAATTTAACTCCCAGCAAGAATGCCTCACACTCTGTAATATCACCTCTGGATGGAAAGTCAAGCAGACACAAAGGAAAAAACAACCCCATCTCTTTCACGGGACTTCTATCAGATCCCTGTAATGCATTTTCCTTTTTCTCCTCCTCTCTCTTTGCCCTCCCTCCCTCCCTCCCTCCCTCCCTCCCTCCCTCCCTCTCTCTTACTTTTCCCCCCTCTCTCTTTCTCCCTCCCTCTCCCACTCTCTGTCCACCATGTCCTGCTGTACTCTCCAGGCTGGCTGCAGGAGCTCGGGAAGCGGTTGGAGACCCCGTACATCAACAGTACGATGGGCGGCCCCTCCATGCCCAGTGCCTATATCGCCTCCCTCTACTTCACCCTGAGCAGCCTCACCAGTGTGGGCTTTGGCAATGTGTGTGCCAACACAGATGCTGAGAAGATCTTCTCCATCTGCATCATGCTCATGGGGGGTAAGCTCATCTGCATCTTGCTCATGGGGATAAGTTCATCTGTATCATGCCCATGGGTGATAAGTCCATCTGCATCATGCTCATGGGGTTAAGTCCATCTGCATCATGCTCATGGGGAATCATTTCATCTGTTATATTCTCATGGGGATAAGTACATCTGCATCATGCTCATGGGGGATAAGTTCATCTGTATCATGCTCATGGGGATAAGTTAATCTGCATCATGCTCATGGGGATAAGTTCATCTGTATCATGCTCATGGGGGGTAAGTCCATCTGTATCATGCTCATGGGGGGTAAGTCCATCTGCATCATGCTCATGGGGAATCATTTCATCTGTAATATTCTCATGGGGATAAGTACATCTGCATCATGCTCATGGGGGGTACGTTCATTGGAAGCAAGGCAGTGTTAGTAGACATCTTGATACACAAGCTGTCTTATTAAGACTTCTTGAAAACACTTATTAAGATGTCTTCACAAATCTCTATAAAAAAAGACTTAAGGCATGGTGATGGCTTTGTATGACTCTCTTCTGCATATGTGTGTGCTTTGAGCTCAAATGAGTAATCTTGTAATACTCCTTGACCCCCATGTTCCCTGTTCCTCTTCCGACCTGCAGCCCTGATGCATGCAGTGGTCTTCGGTAACGTGACAGCCATTATCCAGCGCATGTACTCTCGGCGCTCGCTCTACCACACGCGTATGAAGGACATCAAGGACTTTATCCGTGTGCACCGTCTGCCCCAGCTGCTGAAACAGAGGATGTTGGAGTACTTCCAGACCACCTGGTCTGTCAACAACGGCATCAACGCCAACGAGGTGGGTCACATGACACATATGTATTTAACAATGGTGGTAACAAACTCCGGCCAATGATTACAACAATCCAATGCTTTCAAATCCCTGATGGGGAGTGGGCAAGTGCACACTTTAGGATAACAATGGACCATTGGGATGCAGCCATTAGGGTAGACAAACATACTGTACTGACAGACTGGTCTTTATATATTTTCAGATGTAAATAATTAGCCTTTCAGAAAGAGTACACCTTATGTTGGGAGTAGTTTTCGAAATAAATCTTTTCGAAAGAAATCTTTTGTATCCCTGCCAAGGTCTTTCGATCAGATGGTGTTGACAGTGTGGGTGTGTATTGTCACATTCAGACATGAATGGCCTCGTGGTCTAGTCGTGTCTCCGTATGGGATGGTGGATTCTAAATCAGACATGTCATTTTACATCTAGGTCATCTCCACCTTTATTTCCCAATCTTCTCTCAGTCTCTGCCCAATGAGGTTAGATTGGTTCTTTTAGAAAGTAGTCTTTTGTTCACAGTGATGGGCTTAGATCTAGTATTGCCTAAAAGTGCTCCCTATTGTAGGAACGACCTACAAAATTCCTTTCACCTTGATTCGGCAGTTTGGGATTGCAGTTGTTTCGATTGATTCTAGAGTATTATTTGTTGATATTGTGGTGTTGAGGTGTGGTTATTTTTTATTTATTTGTAATGCACATTTTTCTTCCTGTTTGTGAGAAGGTGTTTGTACTTAGGGCACCATTGTGAATGAGGCCAAGGTCTCATTTGGGCTACCCTGAATAAATACAAGTTCATAAATCATTTTAGGCTACGGCGATAGGATTAAACATGTTGGTACTCATTTACACCCTCTCGACATCAGCTTCATAATTTATTCTCCGCTGAAGGGGCGACAACAGACGCTACGAAGGATCCCGAGAACTTGCAAATGTATTACACCTCTTAGCTGGTGCTACTGCCAGGCTAGCGTTAGTGAAACAGACCAACAGTGCACATTATATGTAGAGATTTGAGTCATCTAAGAAGGCTTCCATGAAAACAACTACTGTACATTGAAGAGTGTAGCCACTCGCCAAAATGTAGCTAGAGTCCAACACAAAATACAAGGTATTGTATACTCACTGAGAATTGTGTGTGTTTCAACAACACATAGAATACATGTTTGTGAATAACTGTTGATTGGCTGTCCACACAGTGTTCATAGGCTTGAACTTGGTTTATACTGTCTCGTATCTCATATGACAAGAGCATTCCTTTAGCCTTGATCCTCGGACACCACTGTCCCTCTCTGGTACCTCTAATCTGATACAATCTGATCTGTAATCTGATACAAAACCATTGCATTGTGGGTGCTGAAGTCCTCCTTCTCTCCTCCTGTCAGCTGCTGCATGACTTCCCAGACGAACTGCGTGCGGACATCGCCATGCACCTGAACAAGGACATCCTGCAGCTGCCAGTGTTTGAGCGGGCCAGTAGGGGGTGTCTGCGCTCCCTCTCCTTGCACATCAAGACCTCGTTCTGTGCCCCGGGAGAGTACCTCATCCGCCAGGGGGACGCGCTGCAGGCCAACTACTTTGTCTGCTCTGGGTCTCTAGAGGTGCTGAAGGACGAAATGGTCCTTGCTATCCTGGGTACGTCTTAGACAACTCACTTCCCTGTTCTGGAGTACACTTTCTTTTTATAATTTCCTTTTTCTGTCTCTCGTGTCGGCGTTCCGTCTCTGTTATCAACTCTTTGGCCGCGTCTGAAGTGGAATCTGAATCCCTTTATAGTGGAATACTTTTGGCCAGAAAAGCAGTGCACTATACGGGGAATAGGGAGCTAGTTTTCTTTATCCATCAATTGTTATCCCAGCAATGTGGATGTTGTCGTTATAGTGTATGAGAGAAGCATCAAGTCAACTCAGATTATTAATTGGGTAATCTGTCTCTAGGCAAAGGTGATCTGATTGGGGCAGACCTGACAGCGCAAGACCAGGTGATCAAGACCAATGCGGACGTGAAGGCTCTGACCTACTGTGACCTGCAACACATCAGTGTCCGTGCCCTGAGGGAGGTCCTGGGCCTCTACCCAGAGTATGGCAATCGCTTCAGCTCTGATATCCACCACAACCTCACCTACAACCTGAGAGAGGGCAGCGAGGCAGAGGTGAGAACCACACATGCTCACTCAATCACTCACTCACTCAAACTTTACTCTGTGTGGCCTGTGTAAACTGTAATGGAATTGTGACTCATTCTGACTCACTGTCCAGGGGCTGACAAGGTTCTCACGGTCCCCTCGGCTCTCTCAGGTAAATGTGTGCCTTTTTATTACTATACTACAGATGGGGATTACTATGACCTATCAGTCTGCTACTGACAGATAACTCAGGGATGCTCCTACAGCCACAGCCAACATATCTACAAAGTCACAGCTTCACATTGTCAATTCAGAGCTCAGAACAATTCAGAGCTCAGCACATTTGTAGTCATAACCAGAATATTTTAAGCTAAATGTCCAAGTAAAATATTTACACCTTGAGATGTGAATAGGCTTTGTGACTCATCATTCCATTTTTCAAAGTGTTTATATATTGGTCTGGGACAGAGACATTTAAATGATTGAAGTTGATATAAGGGTTCTGGGCCCTGACCTGTTGCCCTTCCTTCTTAGGGGAACATATAACTTGATAAAAGGCTGCACGCAATGTTCTGATCTAGCCCATTCCCAGATAGAACTTCACTCTGAAAGAAGCATGATTGCACCTGTCACAGCCCCATTTTTCCACCTTTGTTGAGAGCTTAACAAAGGGCTGTCATTAGTGTGTCTCGGTATCTCTGTGAGGCTGATTTTGTACTCTTGTTTTTTTATATTTGAGTGGGTGTTGGACTAGGCATTTGCCTTTGTGTGTGTGACCTTGTGTGTGCACATGCATGTGTGTTCCTATGACATGCGAGTGTCCACGTGTTAATGTTTCTACATTGTGCGTGGGAGTTAACTGATTCTCTCAAAAATAATTTACCAGAATGTGAAAATTGTCTGGTAGCAATAAACGTAAAAAAATAAATAATAACCTGACAGAAAAAATGTCACTCTGAGGAATAACAATTATAAACCACAATGAGGTCATAACAGCTAAATAATCTGACTCCTACTGAAAATGCCAAGAAGGCAGTTCACCTCAGTGCACCTAATTTCCTATGTTTGCCACTAAGAGAAAGGAACAGCACTGACTCAAAGCAGAACAGCTACAGTGCCTTGCGAAAGTATTCGGCCCCCTTGACCTTTGCGACCTTTTGCCACATTTCAGGCTTCAAACATAAAGATATAAAACTGTATTTTTTGTGAAGAATCAACAACAAGTGGGACACAATCATGAAGTGGAACGACATTTATTGGATATTTCAAACTTTTTTAACAAATCAAAAACTGAAAAATTGGGCGTGCAAAATTATTCAGCCCCTTTACTTTCAGTGCAGCAAACTCTCTCCAGAAGTTCAGTGAGGATCTCTGAATGATCCAATGTTGACCTAAAGGACTAATGATGATAAATACAATCCACCTGTGTGTAATCAAGTCTCCGTATAAATGCACCTGCACTGTGATAGTCTCAGAGGTCCGTTAAAAGCGCAGAGAGCATCATGAAGAACAAGGAACACACCAGGCAGGTCCGAGATACTGTTGTGAAGAAGTTTAAAGCCGGATTTGGATACAAAAAGATTTCCCAAGCTTTAAACATCCCAAGGAGCACTGTGCAAGCGATAATATTGAAATGGAAGGAGTATCAGACCACTGCAAATCTACCAAGACCTGGCCGTCCCTCTAAACTTTCAGCTCATACAAGGAGAAGACTGATCAGAGATGCAGCCAAGAGGCCCATGATCACTCTGGATGAACTGCAGAGATCTACAGCTGAGGTGGGAGACTCTGTCCATAGGACAACAATCAGTCGTATATTGCACAAATCTGGCCTTTATGGAAGAGTGGCAAGAAGAAAGCCATTTCTTAAAGATATCCATAAAAAGTGTTGTTTAAAGATTGCCACAAGCCACCTGGGAGACACACCAAACATGTGGAAGAAGGTGCTCTGGTCAGATGAAACCAAAATTAATCTTTTTGGCAACAATGCAAAACTTTATGTTTGGCGTAAAAGCAACACAGCTCATCACCCTGAACACACCATCCCCACTGTCAAACATGGTGGTGGCAGCATCATGGTTTGGGCCTGCTTTTCTTCAGCATGGACAGGGAAGATGGTTAAAATTGATGGGAAGATGGATGGAGCCAAATACAGGACCATTCTGGAAAAAAACCTGATGGAGTCTGCAAAAGACCTGAGACTGGGACGGAGATTTGTCTTCCAACAAGACAATGATCCAAAACATAAAGCAAAATCTACAATGGAATGGTTCAAAAATAAACATATCCAGGTGTTAGAATGGCCAAGTCAAAGTCCAGACCTGAATCCAATCGAGAATCTGTGGAAAGAACTGAAAACTGCTGTTCACAAATGCTCTCCATCCAACCTCACTGAGCTTAAGCTGTTTTGTAACGAGGAATGGGAAAAAATGTCAGTCTCTCAATGTGCAAAACTGATAGAGACATACCCCAAGCGACTTACAGCTGTAATCGCAGCAAAAGGTGGCGCTACAAAGTATTAACTTAAGGGGGCTGAATAATTTTGCACGCCCAATTTTTCAGTTTTTGATTTGTTAAAAAAGTTTGAAATATCCAATAAATGTCGTTCCACTTCATGATTGTGTCCCACTTTTTGTTGATTCTTCACAAAAAAATACAGTTTTATATCTTTATGTTTGAAGCCTGAAATGTGGCAAAAGGTTGCAAAGTTCAAGGGGGCCGAATACTTTCGCAAGGCACTGTATTAGAAGGAAATTACACACCATCTCTTGTTACCGAAGTAGGTGAGGATGCAGCGGGAGTGGTCCGGAGGGGGGCTGGACCCTGAGAATTTAGCATTTTCTAAACACCTAAAACAAATGTTCCTTCAAATTAGAGCCATAATCATTATACCTAATTCTATTCTACACAAATCTCAATATACTGCACTAATGCCTAGGATATTACATCCTAGTATTTTTCTATATCTAAGCGTACCTCTTGACCGGTCTGGTGGTTATTTTTTTAAAGAAACGAAATATGCTTCTCTGCATCTCTGCTAAAATCTGGGTAAAAGACTAAGATTATTCAGTACATTTAGTAATTGCTTGGTTTTCTAAAGTCTAGCAAACTTTGCCTGAAATGGCTTGGTAGCTAGTTATGAGGTTGGGAGATTGGGAAAGTATCTAGCTTGCTAGCTAAAGCCAACTTCATAGAAAATGCTATGGCTCTAGATTGCAGGAGAAAGCTGTTTCATGTGTTAAAAAATATAACAATTCTCCAACAAGCTCCCCTCCGGACAACCCCCCAGCCATCCTCATGTAATCTGTGCCCCCTCAGATTTTTAGGGTGCATGACGCCCCTGCTACCCATTACCGGCAGCTAAAATCAAATTAAACTCTGTGTGTTTCCCTCTACACTCTCTCTCCTCCTCCACTAGCAATAGGCTACTGGAAGACATGCATGATTGTTTGTGAGAACTACAGAGAACCTGTTACTCATGCCTCTCCTCTCCCACCCTCTGCCCCTCAGGAGCGAGCTGATAAGGACCACAAGCTTCCCTTCATTGCGGAGGCAGAAGATGTGGAGTCTGGTGAGGACATGAGCCACTGTCCCACTGGTGCATCCCACCAAGGGCGGCTGCTACTGATGCATGGCCTGAGCAGCCCCGTCTGCCACCCTGGCTTCAGCAGCCTGCTGGGGGAGGAGCTTCGACGTGTCAATACACTCCGTCTCTGCCGCTCCCCAGCCCAGGGCTGCAGAGGCCGTAACCCCTCCCCTCAGCTGCTGTCCAATGAGGAGGTTACTCTAGCCCCGGTGCCCACCATGGTCACAGATCATAGCTCATCCCATAGGCCAGCCAAGCTGCTCATACCCTCCCTACATTGTGTCAGCCCTCTGGACCTCAGCCCCAGGTGAGTAATGAGACATAACTGTCAATCAAAATGACTAGCGTTTGTATTTCATTAGCCCAGTACCTAAACCTAAGGTTTGTAGGATTATAAGACTATAACCATTAACCAAAAAGTAAATCACATTTTCCAATGGATTTACCCGGTAATAACAGCAAAGACAGATTACAGTTCAATTTATTTAACTGAAAATCACTTCATATTTAATCATAACCCACTTAAGTATGAACCTCTCTTCCTATCTCCTCTAGGGTTGTGGATGGAATTGAGGATAATGGGCAGTCTTTTCACTTCAATGTGGATCAAGGCGAGGCAAAGATCAATAGCAAAGGTAATGGGCTCAGGTTAAACAATGGTTTAACTACAAAAAACGATGTTTTTCTATCAGTGGATTTCTAACAGTAAATAGAAACGTGTTTTAGGCAAGGATACTGAATTGATTGGTCAGAAAATTGCTTTTTTAGAATGATCCAAAGCAGTACAAGTAGGCTACTCATACAAATGAAATGGTATGAGCAAAGTACTTTATGTTGGCGTGGGGTGTGAAAGCACTGATCTCATCCATCCTTGTCCATCCCATCCCCCTTATAGACCCATTCCAGGTTAGCGCCAACTTACTTCTGGAAACACAGGAGGTGAGACAGAACATCAGCCAGCTAAACAAAGAGGTAGGAACATACAATCACATTGACGGAGTAGACGGACACATAAACCAACATAATGATGTATCAATGAACTGATAAATGAATGATATGCTCCATCTAGGTAGAGAGACCTCAAGAGACACAAACTTTTTTGTTCTCCCACTTCATTTTCCGTACTCCACTTTCGCTGTACCCTAAAGAGTGTCTAAAAACAGGTCATCCCTGACACACTTTCAGCATTAAATACACCACTCAGGCTATGTAGGCAAGAGAACATTGAAAGACATTTTTCCTCAAATAAAATGTAGGATTGTTAAATTGGAGATGCTCCAGATTTGAAAGCTCACGTAACACCGACTGATAATTTATGGCTGTGCTTGTTTTTGGTTCCCACCATTTCTGACCTAGAAAGAGACAATAGAACTCGAATGCTTATGTCTCCTGCCTTGGAATAATTACTATTCAACCAAGCAACAGATTGTAGCTTTCATTATTCTGCGTGCCATCTATTTTCCAGATGAATACCCTTAACCAGGAGGTGTCCAACCTGACCAAGGAGCTCCATGAGATGATGCATTTCCTGCAGGCCCATGTGACCATGTTACATTACCCCTCTGCCATCTCCACCTATCCTTATGGCCTGCAGATGGCCCCTAACCTCAACCCCAGCAGCAACATGATTGCTGCCAATGACTGGCAGACACGGGTGCCTTTCAGTATGCCTGCTGGACCTCACCCATCTCACCTCCAACATGACACCCTCAGCCACCCTGCCAGGAACATGTGGGCCTACAGTGGGGTGCCCCCCCAGGGCAGAGGTCAGAAGGTGGAGGTTGAACACCATCACCAGACGTCCAATCCCAGGTCATCCTGTTTACATCCGTGCTGCTCGGACAGAGGCATAACCACTGGTCAGGGACTTGAAGCCCAGTACAGGCCTTTCCCGACCTCCAGAACTACACCCAACTCTCCCTACATGGGCCACTCCCAATGCCGGACTGGGCCATCTCTTCTGAACCTCAACTCTGCCTTCCCAGTAGTCCCAGGTGCGGGTCCTGGTCAGGTTGAGTACAAAGCCTCCATCCCCACCATCAGTACCTTTCGTCCCCTATGTTCCCCAGGCAGCCTCAGCCAGTCCCACCCCTCCCTGAGTGTCCAGGTCAACTCTGACCGCAGCCATTCACCGTCCATCTCCCCAACGCCTATCCACGTCTCACTGACCCCTACCGGTCAACCACAGCTCCACACCGCCTTCAGCTCTCAGTCTGGGGTCTACACGTCTGTCAGCCCAACATATAATCAGATGCACAACCAGACCACCCAGGGGCAGGGCTCTCTCAACAGAGCCAGGAAGAATGACCTGGTGGGCTCCAGCCCTGTCCACACACTGGACTCATCCCTACATCTGGCAGGGCAGCCAGTAGGGCAAGGGCCAGACTGTGGAGGGCCTAAGACTGAGTACCCACAGGGCAGGGAGAGACCTGAGAGGATGCAGAGTGATGCTGAGCGGGCAGAGTCCCAGACCCAGGGGACCAACATCAGCACACAGCAGGCCCTGGAAGTCGAGCCTCTCTGGGGCTTGGAGGTGACACATTAGCAGCTGTCTGGAGCCCCACAGAGACCGGATAAATAAACGGGTCATTACTGCTGCAAAGTAACGCTGAGCCCATCAACTCAACTCTCCCTTTTTGATTGCATCTCTTATGCTACTCGAGTTTACATCTGAGAAATGAATGATTGCTTGACAGTCTAAAACGTTCACTACACAGCCATCACGCTACATAATATCGACACTGATTGTACTTGATGTACTGTTTATTTAATTTGACTGTAAATACAGCATTGATATGGACCAGAGATTATGAAGACAAGCTGACTCAGCTTACAAAAATATTCAGCTTTGTGTTTATTATGTATTTCTTGTGAACTGAAAGTTGGGTATTACTAACCGGAGGGTATCTCTAGACATATCACATTGAGACCTGGCAGCCATGGAAACAGCAAACCCCACCCCTTTCCTTCATTATATTGTGTTTACATAGAAAGTATCATCACCTAATGAGCATTTTGACATGTGGTTTTAGGTGATTTTATTGTCTGTGAACACACTGTGGAGCTCAATCTACAAGCTGTCTGGACATTACAGCATACGACCAAGGTTTGTGCTCATTATTTTAAGAAATTGTCTCTTGGCTAGCCTGCCAGAGGATTGCTGGCCAAAGAGGACCTACGGTTATTTGTGTTTTTCCCTCTTCTGCAATATGGCTATTCATAGCTCTGCATCTCTTTTTGCTCTGGTGTCTGGATCATTTTCTGACTTTTTCTATGCTGTATATTTAACTGTTTCTTTGGTAACAGAGACTGAAATAAGACGTGCAATGAGTTGAACAACGTGTGCTCTCTGAAAGAGTTGTAGTATATCATTTTGTTTGTTTGTAACTGATATTAGTTGTAAAATAAAGCTATTTAAGATGCAAACAGAATATTAACATATATATATATATATATATATATATATATATATATATATATATATATATATATATATATATATATATATATATTTAAAACAGGGACTCTGAGAAATACAATTGCATCTGAAGTGAAAAATGAAATAACTTGAAAGGTTAAACTGAGCAGGTCACAGTAGTGGTGCACAATTACATAAATATTGTTAGTCAATCACTCAGCATCCAACAATATCTCTTTAGATAGACCAATGGCTTTAGATAAACCCGCCCTAAAATACGGGGGCTTCTGCATTTGATGCCCACAACATGCCCAAACACACGTTTGGGCCAATGAGTTTACTTTTATGAACAAAATGTAGATCTGAACTGATGTCAGGTGATGGCAAATATCATGGTCTTTAGCGCCACCAGATGGTTATACATTTAAAGCAAATATTTTAGTAAATACATTTGAAAAACTATGGGACCGAATGTGAGTAGTTGATTGCCAGGAGTGTTTCTTTTGACCAAAAATATCAGCTCTGAAAAAGATCTGATTTTAAAATATCTGATGTGATTGGTTAAAATACAAATGAGTGTACAAAATATCAGAACTGGGCTGCTTGTGTAAACGCTAGTTGGATGTTTTTTTTTATATATCTTTAAAAAAATCTCGGATATGGTTTTTATATTGCGCTGGGGAATGCCACTGCTTGCCACTCCTAAATTAGTCTCGTAAACCCGATCATAAGCCAAATCAGTAGCATTGATACATTGTGGGAGCCAACAAGTCTGTCTACGGAGACGACTCCTAAATAATCAGCCCTGACCAAATTTGTGTTCATTGATTTAGTAGACTACAGTTCCCAGGTTCCCAACGACACAATCAGAGGGAAGCCACACCTTCGGGAAGTGGGAGGATCCCGGAAAAAATGCTCTAAGCAGAAGTGAAGGCCGGGGCCTATGTGTTGAGCAGTCGTAGTGAGCTGTGATAGAGAAAAGTCGTCAAAGTCGAAATTGTGGAAAGTGAGAGTATACGAAGAAAAGGGAACGCATGTTTGACCTTTGCCTTTAACGGTAAGCTGTAAACTATACTATTTTGGTTCAGATTTCCACTGTCAAATTTTGCTCAAGCAACCAGCCAGTAAACTAACGTTAGCTAGCTACCTAGCCAGAGATACGTCGCTAGCTAACGACTGTCAGATTGATATGTTAAATGGGACTGATTACTTGTCCAGATATTTAATGAGGTAACTAGTTAGCAAACAATAACACGCTTTGTTAATAATTTGACCAAATAGTTATTTATCTTTAGATGTTTGGTTTACCCCGTCTTTTCTTTATGATGTCATCATAAACTTAGCCAAGTTAGTTAGCGTTAGCTAGCTTTCGTCAGTGTCGTCCTATTTTGTTTTTACTGGCAGTAACGTTAATTTACAGTAGACATATTTTTGTCGTTGTCTGCTCAGCTAACTAGCTACTCAACTTTAGCTCTTATTGACATTATATAACCATTTTTAAAAATGATGGCTTTAAAAAGCTAGCTAGTTACTGTAACTTGGTGGGCTAGCTAGCTAAATTACAGATATGTCGTGTTAGATTTGTATTTATATTTCATACCTAGTTAGCCTTTAACTGACAGCTAACTAACTATATAGCGAGTAGATTTTCCTTTTGGTCCAATAAATTTTATAAACCTTTCATATGTTGATTTCAAGCTTTCAACAGAGTATCTTAGCTCATTGCCATTGGTGTCAGCGGTGATGACCGATAGTATGAGGAAGTTTGAAATCCACCAACTTAATAGCTATTTATGGTTTCTGCCTGGTAATGAAAACGAATTACATTCCATCTTGCAGAAACCCACATGTCACCAGGTAATTTACGTTAAGGGTAGCCTAGTGGTTAGAGCGTTGGACTAATAACCGGAAGGTTGTAAGTTCAAATCCCCGAGCTAGCAAGGTACAAATCTGTCGTTCTGCCCCTGAACAGGCAGTTAACCCACAGTTCCTAGGCCGTCATTGAAAAATAAGAATGTGTTCTTAACTGACTTACCTAGTTAAATAAAGGTCAAATAAATAAAATAAAAATAATCGTTTACTTAGCTAGGTCTCAAAGCATATTTTGCATAATTGGAGTTCAAAGTCCATGGCTGTCTCTAATTAGGCTCATCATTTTTTATGCCATCAATGCTGAGTTACAGTTTTGGTCTGTACTTGGTGTGTCAATGGTGGTACAGGTAGGTCAGTTGTCTGATGTAGCCCTCATCGTGTGAGTCTGTCTGTGTCATGTTACTTTTGTATGAATGCATGCCTCCTTTTCTCTGGTGGAATGTGGTGTCCCTCATACCTTACTGTATGAGTCCTGTACCCAGTCCTGTACCCTTGTTCACTCCTTCACCTTTGCTGCAGGTCATCTATGGCAGGGGGGTGGGCACGGGAGTCCCCCAGAACTCAGTTCGGCTTTCTACTTACTCCTGAAAGTTGTAATAGTAGAATGTACAACTATGGAATTGGGTAGTGCGTTGTCCGGTTTCCTCGTAATGTCAGTCATTGCATATCTTAGTGCAGAGTTTCCCAAACCCTGGGTGCACGTTTTTGCCTTTGCACTATACAGCTGATTTCAAATAACCAACTTGTCTTGAGATGTACCTTTTGTTACGTAAGTCATTTGTTAAATGGGGTGAGAAGGAGACTGAAGTGCCACATTAATGTAAGCTCTAGTGTAATTGAGTTTCTATCAGGAGTGAGACACTAAGACTTTGGGCAAGCAGAGTCAACCTCTGCATCATTCAAGACCGTTTCTTTGTAGGAAGCTGTTAAAGTTCACATTTTAAACATTGTTATGTAAATGCAGGCTGAAAAGTGGAATGGGTTTGTGTCTTTTGGGTAAACACCAGGGTAAATCCTCATTGGAAACTCATTGGTGTGTTATGGCTTAATAACAGGACTAGAGAATGGATTTTTAATAACTTGCCTCAGCTGCTGCCATGTTATGGTGTGGACCTTGTCCTTAGAGAGTGGTGACACATTTTGACACATGCAAACATTATAAAAGGTAATCTTACTAGGTGGCATGAAATGTTTTTGATTTGGTGTTGTATGGCTAGTTAAGAAAGTTTCTCTGATATTTCCAAATATTCCTGACAGAATGGCGAGTAAAATAACACATCTGCGTGAGACCCAACCCTTTTCAATGTTTAATCCCAAGTAAGCCTAATTGGTATGCGTTAGTGTGGTCAGAAAGGTTGTAATGCATTGGAGTCAATGGGGGAATTAATGAATCGGGTGTGTAGGAGGAGAAGCATGCCCATTCACAACGGGTCAGTCTGATTACTCCTCAAAAGACTGAAGATATACTGTAGGTGCGACTTTTTTCTATTACCCGAGCTGAAGAGTTCTATGTGCAGAGTGGGTTACTGGTCAGTTTGCTACCAGACTTGTTTGAGACTTACAAGATCAATGTATGGCCCCTATTGATTAAACCACAATTTAGGCCTAAACAAATGGGAAATAATTTCTTTAAGTTTGAGTCATTAATCATTAAGTGTGTGCTTCCTTGCAGCCAGATGAGACACCCACTAACCCCACCCTGACCCTTTATCTCTGCAGCTGAGCCCCTGTCTGGGGTTCTTATCTCTCCCACTAGTCCCATGCTCAAACTGAATGGGGGGGTTGGGGTTTAGTCTAGTAGGCTTATGCAAAAACAGATGCTTTTTTATCTCACTTAGGATTGCAAAGCTACCGGTAATTTAAAACCGTCACCTGAATCTTTGGTCATTTTTGGTCATAGATTACCTGGTAAGTTTGGTAATTTATACTTTAATTATACATATTAGTATTCATAAAAAAATATATTAAAAGATCTGTGTCCATATTGTCCACGAGATTCTAGTAGATGGACCATATGGTTCAATAGACACTTTTTTTGAGGAATTTTCTCGTCTTAATCAACAATGGCTTTATTTTCAATTAACTCTGAAACGGTTGTCTTTTTCCACAACTTGTTGGCTATATTTCCCTTTAACGTGGTAGGCCAAAATTATCGGAGTAGAGTGGAGTAGAATTGTATTGCACAGGCTTTTGCTTGGCTGTCATGTTTCACACACAGAGGGAGCCAGAAAGAGAAGGAAATTATTTCCCCCTTGCCTGCCCCCATTTGCTAGTGATGTGTATCCTGTTTGCATTCCCAGAGATTTAGGCTGTGTTTAGACAGGCAGCCCAATTGTGATATTTTTTTCACCCATTGGTCTTTTGACCAATCACATCAGATCTTTTCACATCAGATCATTTTTAGAGCTGATTTGATTGGTCAAAATACCAATGAGTGGAAAAAAAATAAAGGAATTTGGACTGCCTGTCTATACTCAGCCTTAGTCACCATTCCTTTCCTCTTCCAACTGACCCATCCCTTAGTCATTAGGCTATCGTTTCTCTTGCATACATATTGAAATTGTCCGCTGTGCTACTCGATTGGGGTGTCTCGCTTTCTCTTCTGTCGCTGGGTTTATCCTCCCTGACGGTTTCCCATGCAGGCCCAACCCTTTTATACTTCAGATGAAAGCCAAGCTAATACCGGGATGCAGACTGGTATGGCTGCTGCTAGCTCCACCCTCCCTCCCTGTTACATCTAATTCCTCTGGTCCCTCCACCCTTGGAGTTCAGAGAACCTGTTGTCATGTCACCACTTATTCCTAGGTAACTGGTTAAATTAATTATGCCTGCCTGACAGCTTGTTGCACCACTAATTCCATGGCGTTGATGACGAATGCACATTGACACGGTCACACGCCGCCACATCTGTAGATAATGGCTGTGCCAGGAAATGGGCTAGCTGATGTTTCAACTGGAGTCTAGGAGTGGGAGTCTGTTTGAATTAGAGGTCGACCGATTATGATTTTTCAACGCCGATTTATTGGAGGACCAAAAAAGCCGATACCGATTAATCGGCCAATTTAAAAAATAATGTTTTTATTTATTTGTAATAATGACAATTGCAACAATACTGAATGAACACTTATTTGAACTTAATATAATACATCAATAAAAATCAATTTAACCTCAAATAAATAATGAAACATGTTCAATTTGGTTTAAATAATGCAAAAACAAAGTGTTGGAGAAGAAAGTGCAATATGTGCCATGTAAAAAAGCTAACGTTTGAGTTCCTTGTTAAGAACATGAGAACATAGGAAAGTTGGTGGTTCTTTTTAACATGAGACTTCAATATTCCAAGGTAAGAGGTTTTAGGTTGTAGTTAATATAGAATTTATAGGACTATTTCTCTCTATACCATTTGTATTTCATATACCTTTGACTATTGGATGTTCTTATAGGCACTATAGTATTGCCAGTGTAACAGTATAGCTTCCATCCCTCTCCTCGCCCCTACCTGGGCTCAAACCAGGAACACATCGATAACAGCCACATTCGAAGCAGCGTTACCCATCGCTCCACAAAAGCCGCGGCCCTTGCAGAGCAAGGGGAATAACTACTCCAAGTCTCAGAGCGAGTGACGTTTGAAACGCTATTAGCGCTAACTAGCTAGCCATTTCACATCGGTTACACCAGCCATTAGGCTGATAGGCTTGAAGTCATAAACAGCGCTGTGCTTGCGAAGAGCTGCTGGTAAAACGTACTAAAGTGCAGTTTGAATGAATGAGCTGCCTACCACTGCTCAGTCAGACTGCTCTATCAAATTATAGACTTAATTATGACATAACACACAGAAATACAAGCCTTTTGTCATTAATATGGCTGAATCCGGAAACTATCATTTCGAAAACAAAACGTTTATTATTTCAGTGAAATACGGAACTGTTCCGTATTTTATCTAACGGGTGGCATCCCTAAGACTAAATACTGCTGTTACATTGCACAACCTTCAATGTTATGTCATAATTATGTAAAATTCTGGCAAATTAGTTCACAATGAGCCAGGCTGCCCAAACTGTTGCATATACCCTGACTCTACGTGCAATGAACGCAAGAGAAGTGACACAATTTCACCTGGTTAATATTGCCTGCTAACCTGGATTTCTTTTAGCTAAATATGCAAAAATATATACTTCTGTGTATTGATTTTAAGAAAGGCATTGATGTTTATGGGTAGGTACAGTCGTCCAACGATTGTGCTTTTTTTTTTTGCGCAAATGCACTTTTGTTAAATCATCCCCCAGCGTTGCATCGATTTATATGCAATGCAGGACACGCTAGATAAACGAGTAATATCATCAACCATGTGTAGTTAACTAGTGATTATGATTGATTGTTTTTTATAAGATAAGTTTAATGCTAGCTAGCAACTTACCTTGGCTTCTACTACATTTGCGTAACAAGCAGGCTCCTTGTGGAGTGCAATGAGAGAGAGGCAGGTGGTTATAGCATTGGACTAGTTAACGGTAAGGCAAGATTGGATCCCCTGAGCTGACAAGGTGAAAATCTGTCCATCTGCCCCCGAACAAGGCAGTTAACCCACCGTTCCTAGGCCGTCATTGAAAATAAGAATGTGTTCTTAACTGACTTGCCTAGTTGAATAAAGGTATAAAAATACATTTAACAAATCGGCGTCCAAAAATACCAATTTCCGATTGTTCTGAACTTGAAATCGGCCCTAATTAATTGGCCATTCCGATTTAATCGGTCGACCTCTAGTTTGAATTGTCCTTTGGGAACACAGCTCATATGCCTATGGTGGTGTGTATTGTTAGCAGTGCTTACAATAGGTTGCCTAGTGGTTAAAGCGTTGGACTAGTAACCGAAAGGTTGCAAGATCAAATCCCCGAGCTGACAAGGTAAAAATAAATCTGTCGATCTGCCCCTGAACAAGGTAGTTAACCCACTGTTCCTAGGCTGTCATTTAAAATAAGAATTTGTTATTAACTGACTTGCCTGGTTAAATAAAGGTCAAATAAATAAATAAATATTCTAATATGTTGTTTCATTCTGTCCAGTCCAGTAGCATCTGTTGCTCTTTCTGATCATCACCCATTTCACCCCTTGCTGATTACCATGAACAGCACGGGCCTAGGAGTTTTACGTAGCCTGATTCTAGATCTGTTTTTGCCTAATCCAATGTCATTGACAAGTCTTTCAGCAATGTTTGGTATGACAATTCCATAACGAGTTGACAAGAGAGCAGAAACTAACCGGCACCCAGGCTAAGTTGTACCTGACAGCAGAGCACAGTGGGACTGTGAGCTGTGACTGAAGCATACCTTTAGGCCAATTGTGGTCAATAATGGGGTTGGCTGTGAGGGCTCTGAGGTTAAGAGTAGGGCCGGGACGATACCAGGATATGTTTTCGATGTCAAAAATGAAAACACGAAGCAGATCTAACTCTTTGTTTCTTCAAAAACCTGCTGCATTTAAAATATTGTGTGCTATAGCTTGGAAAATAAATGTGACTCTGGATGACAACATAAGATGTTTGTTTCCAACATTATGGCTATTTTCCTCAAGTTAAATCCACTTTGTTTTAATTCGTTGCCACGATACTAACGAGTATTGCAATAGTGGTAGGGTCCTGGCCCTAGTTCAGAGTAGTGTGGGGAATAGCAGATGGGGTTCATGGCTAAATATGAGAGTGGGTACTTCAAATGTTAGCTAACTTAAGGCCAGTTGGGTGGACCAGTCATTGTGTGTGTGTGAAATGTTTGGGATGTCAAGTATAAGAGGAAACCCACAAGGTGATGGTAAATAGAAACTGAAGTTACTGAGAATTTCCCCCTCTCCCACACACTCTTTTCCAGACTTAATAACATTCTGACAAAACTGACCATGTTGAATAACATGAATGTGTACATTTTTGTTATTCAATCATTTAATCCAAAGTGCTGGCGTGCGTAAACGTGCGTCTGCGTAGCCAGGCGCTAATAGAACTTGGTTCTATTTTAGACTCTTGGTGCACTGCAAGTCCCGCCTCTCCCATCTACCTCCCATCTAAAGTTGATTGCCAACCGCCATGTGAAAGATCCGGCAAAACAAAAAAGGGCCATGTGTATTTCAGGTAAAATAACAACCCACCGTTTTATCTTCCAGGACCAATTACCTAGCAACAGCAAGCTAGCTAGCTAAATGTCCAATCATGTTTCATGTGTGTTTTTACCTGACCCCAAATTAATATAGTTGCTTTTGGTATTTGAACCTGCATGAAACGCGTCTGGTGGGGGTAGACAAAACCAACGTGCACACGCGGAGTCGGTTTGTCCATCATGAACGTGGCTTCTTCATTTGCTATATCTGTGCATGCGTTGTCTTGTAAAGCGTTAAAATCTACCCCATGCATGCGAGTGAGAAACTGTTGCATCATGGGGGCAATGCATGCAATATCTGTATGTAGTTAAGTGTGTGTGTGTGTGTGTGTTGCTACCAGTTCTCAGTGGCTGTGTTTTACTAAGTGCTTGGATATCAAGCTAGCAGCAAAGCCCACGGGAAGCTGTATGAATATTTCACCGTCTCTTCCTACCTTTCTCTCCATCCCTCTCGCCTACTCTCTCTTTGACCCAGCCTCTCTCCCCTTCATCTCTCTGACCCACTTCAGTGTGTAGAGGTCTCCAGAGCCCATTAAAGATGCCAGCAGAGAGCTGCTTAGAAGCAGGATGCTGCTCTGAGTGACTCTCAGAACAGGAGTGTGTGAGTGTTGGGCCAGCCACTGCAGCCCTCTAGCAATCAGTCAATCATATTACCAAGGATAATTTGTATTTTTTATTTTATTTAACTAGGCAAGTCAGTTAATGACGCTCTACCCTGGCCAAACCCGGACGACGCTGGGCCAATTGTGTGCCGTCCTGTTCACTATACTGTTCAATAACCATGTCCTAAACTCTTAGGCCTAAATCCACTGTTTTGGTTTATGATGGTGGATTGAACATGGGCTTTTGATGCTGCTCAGATTTTCAGTTATTTGTCCTCTGTGTTTATATTATATTGAGTGTTAACATCAGTGTTACTTACACTAATATACATTATGGCCTCACATATGACTAGCCTAGGTTAAATGTTCTTTCACTCTTATCCTGTTTGTTTCTGAAGCCCTTATCTCAGGCTGGGAATCACCCCAGCCTTCCTCCCCTCTTCTCCCAGTCCTTGGCTATGGAGCCTTGTCCTGGGGCAGTGAGGCATGCTGACCTCTTCATTTCCATAGTGTGTGTAGTAGACTATCAGGGTTGGAGAGCAGTCACACCTGTTGTTTTGCCTTAGAATGGTATACATACTGGTAAGGGTAAATGGGTTGTGTAAAAAGTGCCTCAACGTTTGACAGAAGTGACCTGTTTAGGCTAGCTTTTGTATTTCTTTTTTTTGTTAACTGACATGCCTAGTTAAATAAAAGGTTAAGAACAAATTCTTATTTACAATGACGGCCTACTCCGGGCCAAACCTGGACGACACTGGACCAATTGTGCGCCGCCTTATGGGACTTTACGGCCGGATGTGATGCAGCCTGGTTTCGAACAAGGAACTGCAGTGACTCGTCTTTTGCACTGAGATGCAGTTCCTTAGACCGCTGCGCCACTCGGGAGCTTAATTAGAAGAGATACCAGGATGTTTCTACGTTCTTCTCAGAAACACAAGGACATTGGGCTTTAGTTCCACAGTCCTGGTCTATGTTGGCTTTGTTACAACTTCCTCTCGTTTGCACCTCGGCTTCGTCATATTAGCACGTACATGTTGACCCAATGAACATGCAGTGTTTCTCTCCACACTCACTGTGGTCTGTCTAGGAATCCCTCGGATGGTGTGTATGTGGCAGTAGTCTAGGCCTTTGGTGTGCTACCTTGCTGTACTGTCTGCTCTGTGCTGGGCTGACCCTCTCAGGCCAGTGTGTGGTACCCACACAGTGTGATCTTCTGTCACATGCAGAAGATTAGAGCCTTGCCTGGCCTGGGAAAGACTGAGTGCCAACAGCAACCCTACTCTGGCTGGCCTACCCCTCTCTCGCTCCTTAACCAGGACCCTATAAAATCCATGTTGTGGACGGAATCACGGAATCCAGAAAATAAAACAGAATTCAACAATATTCCCAAAAATGTATTGAACTTATTAGAAAATGTATTAATTTGCCCAAGTTAATCATAAGACATGAACTAAATGCATTGGTGATTTTGTATTTTCCTGCAACTTTCTGAAACTGTGTGTGCGCGCATATGTCTCCACTTTGTATGGCCGTGTAGCGAAGATGCTAATGATAAGTCTTCTGGTAGAGATGGCTTCCCCAAAAACATTGTCAATTAAATGTTATCTACAAAGTAGCCACCTGGGAGAATGATTTCATGATTATTTTATCAATCCAGTGCAGAGTATACAAAACAAATGGCCAATCACATGAGCACTACAGAAATGTTGCTAACCAAACAAGTCTCTTGCTGGTGCACACTTGCATTTAAAAAATGTCGATGTCTTTTAAGCATTGTTGTGCAATTTAAAACGTCCAATTTTTGTTACATTTTTTAATAGTAATAAAAAGAGACTGCAAAACGGAAACCTGTTTTTTAATATTTTTTTTTATATATAGTTTTTAAATTAAAAAATGAAGAAAACGAGAATTGTGGGGGAAAAATCAACTGAATATGCCATGGGACCCTCATTGATTTAGTTTTGTTTGAGTCACTGTAAGAACACGGCATAAGCGATGGCAAAATGTGTAGAACTGTAAAAAATTTGATTTAAAATTGCGATTTATTATCACCCCCATAACTGTGTAGACTTTCAGAAAACTGTACACCCCCCCCCCCCCCCCCCCCCCACAGATATTATTCTCCCCCTCTAGTCAAGTGTGTTCTTTCAATCTGCACTCACTGTTGAAAGACAGGCCTATAGTATAAACCTATACACTGTAGTGTCATGTAGACCTATTTTGTGACGTTATTGTGATGTTTCACACTTAATTATGGATTTTAGCATTGTAGGCTAACCTAGGCTGGTTGTCCTAACAGTTAATGGCTTAGTGTAACGGGCCAACTCTGTCTGTGCTACTCTGTCCTTCTGCAATGTTCACTTCCTGCTTTTATAGTCATTCCGTGCCCTGTCCCTTTCACCAAGCAGAAGCTGACTGACCGTGTAAAGTAGCACAATGGAAGATGTGTTTTTTTAAGTTTTTCTTACTGTAGTCATATTCCACAGTCAATGTAAAGAACAACACTTGGACTCTGAGTACACTGGCCCAACCATAAGATGACAATCTGCACATCATCCTGTGACTAACGTGGACCTATCGACGTTAAGATGGATGTGTGCAGGCCCAAGGTGGATTGTAAACACAGAAACAGGAGTCCTTGGGGCAAGCAGCTCACAGACTATCAGTTCCTGTTCTGTATTTTCACTGTGGTCCTCAGCTCTGTGGTCTCTGAGAACACACACACACACACACTCACAGGTTGCATTGGGTTGGATGTGAACACAGTTGAACTCTGCTTTAGGCTAATGTGTCTAGACAGAGGTCTGGGGGGGTGGGGCGCGTCCCCGTCCCCCCCTGATTTGGCGTTCAAGCGTCATGATTGTGAATGTTCATGGTTAATTGTGGTCGTACTCATCATGACCCAATCTGTGTATCTAAATGTTGCTTTAGACAGGACCACAGGACATTTCCTTCACTGCTGTGTTTGACTGTTGAGTCTAAAGTAAATATAATTGAGAGAATAGGACAGGGCTTATCTCCCTGTCCAGCCCCATTCAAACAGACGTCCAGACCACAATGTGGGTTTCCAGTAGGCCAATCAGAAAATAACCTTCATTTAAACATTTGGACTGTTTTCTTGTCAAACCATGGCATTCAGAAGCACTGAGATGTTCCTCGACCAATAGTGTTTATCAGAACATTATTGATTTACAACACTGAACTGGAGCAATTAGTCTGCTAGACATTAATTTGAGGCATTTCTGGGATTTAATGAGTAAGTGATGCACATTTTTAAAGGTTTGTTTGAACCTGAATAATAAGCCCAGTCAAAGGTTAAGATACAAAGGACTCAACACTGGAACATGAAAGTAGATTGGTTTATACCAGACACTTGAGGGAGTAGCTAACTTGGAAAGATTTGTTTTTCATTCATTTTGAAACATTTATTTAACCTTTTTATTTAACTAGGCAAGTCAAATGATTATTTACAATGACTGCCTACCCCGGCCAAACCCTAACGACGCTGGGCCAATTGTGCGCCGACCTATGGGACTCCCAATTACGGCCGGTTGTGATACAGCCTGGAATTTGAAAATGTCTTGAATCAATAAGTATTCAACCCTTTTGTTATGGCAAACCTAAATAAGTTCTGGAGTAAACATTTGTTTAACAAGTCACAAGTTGCATGGATTCACTCTGGGTGCAATAAGTGTTTAACCTGATTTTTGAATGACTACCTCATCTCTGTACCCCACACACACAATTATTTGTAAGGTCCCTTTCCAATGCTTTGCAAAGAAGGGAACCTATTGGTAGATGGGTAAAAAAAAGAATAAAGTAATTGACTATCCCTTTGAGCATGGTGAAGTTATTAATTACACTTTGACTGGTGTATCAATACACCCAGTCACTAGTAAAATACAGGTGACCTTCCTAACTCGGTTGCCGGAGAGGAAGGAAACCGCTCTGGGATTTCACCATGAGTCCAATGGTAACTTTAAAACAGAGTATTTAATGGCTGTGATGGGAGACAACTGAAGATGGCTCAACAACATTGTAGTTACTCCACAATACTAACGTAATTGACAGAGTGAATAGACGGAAGCCTGTACAGAGTGAAAAAATTCCGAATCGTACATCCTGTTTGCAACAAGACACTAAAGTAACACTGCAAAAAATATGGCAAAGCATTTACTTTTTATTCTGAATACAAAATGTTATGTTTGGGGCAAAT
Source organism: Oncorhynchus mykiss (assembly GCF_013265735.2). NCBI lineage: Eukaryota > Metazoa > Chordata > Actinopteri > Salmoniformes > Salmonidae > Oncorhynchus > Oncorhynchus mykiss. Next base: position 37,139,604 of record NC_048577.1, on the reverse strand, counting down.
CCAATACAAGAGAGAGTACCACCCTCCATATTGTCAAGCATAGTGGAGGCTACATCATGTTATAGGTATGCTTGTAATTGTTAAGATCCTCCAGTCCTTTCAGGATAAAAAATAAACAAAATGGAGCTAAGCACAGGCAAAATCCTAGACAAAAACCTGGTTGTCTGCTGACCCTAGGAGATGAATTCACCAGGACAATAACCTAAAACACAAGTCCAAATCTACACTGGAGTTGCTTACCAAGAAGACAGTGAATGTTCTTGAGTGGCCGAGTTAGTTTTGACTTAAATCTACTTGAAAATGTATGGCAAGACACTTTAAAAATGTCTGTCTTGCAATGATCAACAACCAATTTGACAGAGCTTGAAGAATTTTGAAAAAGAATAATGGGCAAATGTTGCACAACCAGGTGTGGAAAATGAAAAAGATGCTTCTACAAAGTATTGACTCAGGGGTGTGAATACTTATGTAAATTAGATTTAATTTTCAATAAATGAGCAACATTTCTAAGCATGTTTTCACTTTGTCATTATGGGGTATTTTGTGTAGATGGTTGAAAACAGAAACTATTTAATCCATGTTGAATTCAGGCTGTAATACAACAAAAAAGGGGTATAAATACTTTCTGAAGGCACTCTAGTTTACTAAAGTTTTCCTGTCACACTGGCTGCCTACTAGTGATATTATTACTCAGTCGGTTCTTTCTTCCAGCTCCCACAGGTGAAGTCCCCTCTTCCTCCGGCCCCCTCACTGCCTGGCCTAGACTCGCCTGACCCAGCTTAGCCCACCCTCACCTGGCCCTGTCTCGGCTCCAGTCCCTGCTCCGCTTCAGAGCCCCAGTCCTCCGCCCAAGGCAGCCTCATCCTCCACCAAGAGCCTCTTACCCCGTTGAAGCGCTCTGCTCGGCAGCATGGCAGGTCGAGGAGGACCAGCACGGACCAACGGCGCGGCAGCCAGCAACAAGATCTGCCAGTTCAAGCTGGTGCTGCTGGGAGAGTCAGCGGTGGGCAAATCCAGCTTGGTGCTGCGCTTTGTCAAGGGCCAGTTCCACGAGTACCAGGAGAGCACCATCGGAGGTGAGTAGGCACGCCGTTGGCATTGGGATTGTCATTCTTCTGACTATGTCTGTCATGCTTAGTGTTTTGTGTTGCTTTACAGCTGTCCGTGTGTTGAGTCAGTATCATGTTATAAAGATCAAATAGAATGTGTAGTGGACTGAAGGAAGACCACTTTGAATGCCTTGGTAACCGGAGCTGTGTTCCTGCTAGCTAGCAGCCCTTACCCTGGCTGTTGTCAAGGCCAGGTCAGGAGTAGACCTTGAGCTACAGAACCAGATTTTTCTTGGCAGCTGATCACCTGACTCTTGCATGAGCAGCCGAGCCTCTGACTGACAGTTTTAAATATGCCACAAGGAGTGGGATGTCCTTACTCCCGGCCACAGAAAGCCTTATAGAGAATGTTCAAACCAAAACTGAAAATAGGTAAGTGTGAGAAAGAGGTACTTGTCATCTGCCTAATAAGGTATGTATTGACTTGCTAGTCGGAGTGGAGCAGCGAGAAGGGGGTCTCTCCCTGTGGGCTCTTAAAACAGGAAGGAAGTCGGTCAACAATGGGATTTCCTGTCCTGGAACTGCTCTAATATCTACCCATCTGGAAGCCAATACTTGATGTCTCAAGTTTCTGGTTTTAACATTTCAAAGAATTCCACTGCAAAAGTTGGATAATGAGTAACTATTTATTTTCAGCTTCACCTAGTGTTTCAAACCTACACACGGGTGTTGGGAACTTCCATGATGTTTTAGTGGTTTACTAGCTAGATTGCTTTCTTCATGATTTATGCATTACCCTTCCTATAAATAAATAAAGTAGAGTCGCAGCAACAGCAGGGTGAGGCTGGAGAGGCAGGATGCTTGGTGCTTACACTAGCCAAAGCCTTAGGACGAGTCAGCATTTTAAAAACATTTTAAAACCGGTTGTCAGCTGTCTGGTCAAAGGTCACCGAGCTTTTAGTATGGAGCAGGCTTCCTCTATGAGTGCTGCTGTACATTTCCCTCAGCCATGTGACACAACGGGCTGAATTAGCATTCTCTTTGTGTTCCATGGATTAGCCAATAGACAGCCACATGTTTTGTTCTCTTCGTCACTTTTTTTTAACTCTCACTACATTTCTCGCAGTAACCTTTTACCCGGTGCTTAGTGCTCTGCGATTCGATCTTGTTTATTTACATAATTGTCCCTTCCTCCTCTCTCTAACATTGGAAGGCTCCCAATTCTCCTCAGCGCTGGCTTTGTAGCTTCACGAGTTCTCATTAAGCCACTGTTCATGTTTCCTCTTAACTGTCTCATGGCCTTGGCTGTTGGGGGTTATGTTTGCCTTGTGCTAGTTTAACTCGGCCCTGTCAAATGGTGTCCTAGGGGGTATAGTTGTCCCTATCTAAGGAAGAAAACAGAATACCTGTCCTGTGCAGATACTGAGTATTACTCCACTGTGAGGAAATGCACAGGCAAAGTAAAATGTACACTTATTTTCTATGTGTAGGGCATTTTCAGACTTCAAAATAAAAATAGACCCTGAAACTAAGTCTGATTTGTCTCTACACCCATCCAGCTGCCTTCCTCACACAGACTGTCTGCTTGGATGACACAACAGTTAAGTTTGAGATCTGGGACACTGCAGGGCAGGAACGGTATCACAGCCTGGCCCCTATGTACTACAGAGGAGCGCAAGCTGCCATCGTGGTCTATGACATCACCAACACAGTGAGTGACAGCTCTCGTAACTCACACTTCTGTAGATGTATAAATAGAGCTCTTGTGTGAAAAACACACATCCATTGTGTAATCTTCCTTTGTCATGTATTTCATCATATCACAAATGTTTTTATGATGTTAAGAAAGTTTTTTTTTTTTCTTCCTGTGCAGGATACATTCACACGTGCAAAGAACTGGGTGAAGGAGCTCCAACGACAAGCCAGCCCTAATATCGTTATTGCACTGGCAGGGAACAAAGCTGACCTGGCCAACAAAAGAGCTGTGGACTTCCAGGTACTGAGGAACTCCTAACAATTAGATGCTGCTCCCACTGGACTATTAGTGGAACATGTCAATGATACGTTTGTTTAAACAGGAGAATGTCCTAGAAATGTCATTTTTATAGTTTCTGTTGATATTCAAGAATGCTCACGAACTCTCAAAGCGTATGGGTTATTACTGATTGTATCGACATGTTTGTGATGGAGCTCTAAAGATCTCTGTCCTCCCTTTGTTTTTTGTGTAGGAAGCACAAGCGTACGCAGATGACAACAGTTTGCTCTTCATGGAGACTTCAGCCAAGACGGCCATGAACGTCAATGAGATCTTTATGGCCATAGGTACGTGTACCACAATATTATATGTGCATTTATAAAACTGGGTGATTCGAGCCCTGAATCCTGATTGGCTGACAGCTGTGGTATATCAGACCATATACCACAGGTATGACGAAACACTTATTTTTACTGCTCTGATTATGTTGGTAACCAGTTTATAATAGCAATATGGCACCTTAGGGGTTTGTGGTATATGGCCAATATACCACGGCTGAGCGCTGTATCCAGGGCATTGTGCCTAAGAAAAGCACTTAGCTGTGGTATGTTGGCCATATACCACAACCCCTGGTGCCTTATTGCTTAATTAGAAACACTTTCCTAATTTTTAGTTGCACCCATCCTTTTGCCCTCAGAACAGCCTCAATTCATTGGGGGCATTGACTCTACAAGGTGTCAAGCGTTTCACAGGGATGCTGGCCCATGTTGACTCCAATGCTTTCCACAGTTGTGTCAAGTTGGCTGGATGTCCTTTGGGTGGTGGACCATTGTTGATACACACGGGAAACTGTTGAGCGTGAGAAACCCAGCAGCGTTGCAGTTCTTTACACAAACCGGTGCGCCTGGCACCTACTACCATACCCTGTTCAAAGGAACTTCAATCTTTTGTCTTGTCCATTCACCCTCTGAATGGCACATACACAATCCATGTCAACTGTCTCAAGGCTTAAAGATCCTTCTTTAACCTGTCTCTCCTTCATCTACAATGATTTGAAGAGGATTTAACAATTGACATCAATAAGGGATCCTAGCTTTCACCTGGATTCACCTGGTCAGTCTGTCATGGAAAGAGCAGGTGTTCAAAATGTTTTGTATACTCGGTGTACATTTCTTCCCAGAACAAATGAAATATGTAGAAACCATAAAGGCTTCCTACTTTCTTTCTGTCCTTCTCCTGTAGCCAAGAAGCTTCCTAAGAACGAGCCAGCGGGTGGAGCCGGTGGCCGGGCCGGTGGTCGGGCAGGAGTGGACCTGCAGGAAGCCGCCCCACAGGCTGGTGGAAGCAAGTGCTGTGGTGGGAACTAACCAACTGGACCGACACACCAACCAACCTGCAGTATCAACCAACTGATTAGACCAGCTGACAAACACATCCCACGGTCAAACCAACTGACGGTCTGACCAACCACCATGCACCGATCAACTGATAAGCAAACCAGCTCACAGGCCAATCAACTGTCAACACACAACTCCAAGGTTCCAATGATCAGACAAATGACACAATTATGACCAACATGACGACCTACAACTGTTTTAACTTGCCCGAGGACATAACAACCCATTATCTCCAACCAACCAAACGATGGACATCTGACATCACCCAGGCAAAAACAACAACCCACTTAGGGAGGGGGGGAAAAGATCAATCCTTACCAATCGCACTTAACAGAGCACTGTAATTTTTTTGTTTCACTGTATTTCTGTAAGAAGAAAATCAAACTCAACTGGGAGGAATAATGAACAGGCTCTTTGGCCCTCTCCTTTCTCTCTCTCGCTCTCATCTTTCTTTACCATAATGCTACAGTATTTCAACGTATGTCTTCTGTCACTTCTAACCCTATTTTAGTTTGGGGGTGGGTGACTGTAGCAATTCTCATGATTTCATTTTTCCTTGTTCCCGATCGTCACCCTTGGGCAAGAGAAGGGAGAGGTGTTCAACCCCAAAAAAGGAGTTAGAACAGTTGTTTCCTTCCAGATATAGCAGTTGTGTAGATGAACTGAACTATTACATTGTTATTATTATTGTTGACTTATTTTTGGCACACGTTAAACAGTATGATTTCAAAGACTAGACCGCCTAAGGTTTTCCAATCATTAATCTATGATATCCAACCATATGCATAGTGCATTAACATCAGTCACCAATAAGTCATTTTTTTAGCATTAATGTAATGTTTTTGAATCATTCATATACAATGACGAAAAGGATGAAGCAAGAGTTGTTTTCCTGACCAAAATCACAGATGTGTATTGAAAACATGTTGCTATTATTTGTATAATTATTTTCTTCAAACATGTAACCAATCAGTAGTTACTGTCAATACAATACCTTCCCAATCTCAACATGATGCTTTGTCATCCTCAATTATTTTTGTCATGTAAAGATGTATTTTTTATTTTGTGTACAACTCTTTTGTTTTCTGAAGAGTCTCTGGTATTGGGTGCACTGCTTCTTTCACCTCTTGTGATTTCAGACGTTCTCTTCAGTTTCTTTCACTTTTGATTTTTTTATTTTTTTTTGTGTTACTTTTTCCTATCGGGGCGGGATTCCTCTGACCAGTCTGCGTCTGTTATGACATCAACGACTAGCACAACTGTACCTGCAGCTGTCACTGCTGTGAGATGGGGGCCAGGGGGAAAACGAAGCAAAACAACAAATTGTCATTTTACCAATAAATAAGGGGGAAGGTATCTCATTGACTGCCTGTCTTCTCATTTGTTGTGTGACAATGGGTATTTGAGTAGATTTTTTTCACTGTTAGATTTCACCTAACAGCTATTCGTATCTCTACCAACATGTTGAGCGTATAGTAGTTTCCAGTCATTCCAACCTTTGTTCTCTAATTCTCGATCTTGCTTAAGATCTGCTCAATAGATCAAGATCTGCTCAAAAGAAGCCAGCTGAGCTCAGTGAGTCTAACACTGGTCTGACTGAATTCCTCACATTCCTGCCCCCCCCCCCCCATCCCATCCCTTCCCAGTGGATTTAGTTGGCCAAAACCCCTTTGCTCTCTCTGATTTAACAGTAATAGTTGGGGCAGATTCTATTTTCCCATACTAATTGTAAACAGCTGTTGCCCCAAAGCTGAAACCTTTAATTTCAAAAAGCAAAGGGATAAATACACTAAGTTATTTCGATTATTTATCCTACATGTTACATAAGAACCTCTCACAACAGTCCTCAGTCCTCTACTGACCTCTACTGGATCGTTCAAGTTGGATTTATACTCAATGTTGCTCAATAAATAGTGTACCTAATTCAACAGTGTAACAACGTATTTTTCTATGTAAATGCATTTCTATGTTTTTATTGCAAACTTTGACTACTCCGGCCACGTTCAATACATTAGGCAAACTGCAGGTGCCATAGACTACAGTACCCATACTGCCTTTCTTCAGATCCAGGGCGAGGGGAGAGGTGAGCGACCCAAGCAGGGTGGAGTGGAACCAATGATGTGTATACGCACCATTGAGTGGAACAAGCAGCAGTGAAGCGTGCGTTTTGATATGTCGGACCCGGTGGCACAGGCCTTGCAACCCCGGCTACATCAAGCTCAGTCTGGTGGGACTGCTGGGTCTAACGCTGCTGCGGTGGGATCTGGATCGGGGAACAGTGACCCAGTCAGACCAGGTCTTAGCCAACAACAGCGGGCGAGTCAGAAAAAAGCCCAAGTCAGAGCTTTTCCACGGGCGAAAAAGCTCGAGAAACTCGGCGTCTTCTCCGCTTGCAAGGTAGCTAGCTAGCTAACGGTAGCTATATGGCTAGGCTAGCTAGCATAGCCAACTTCACCAAAACAATGACTAGCTAACTAGCCATTTCCCCTGCTGGTATAACAGTCTCAACAAACAGAAACCAAAACACCATTTGTATTTGGTTTCTAACATGCAACAATAGCCTTCATACATGTATATGGCGTAGCTAACGTTACTGTAAAGAATATAGTTAGCAACAGCAAGGTTAACCAACTTTGCTAACTAGACAGCCAACGAGCATGCATCTGCTTTATGGTGCTAGTGTGGGGATTCTGATTTACTTTCCTCTTTTCTTTAGGCTAGTGACACATGCAAGTGCAATGGCTGGAAGAACCCACAACCGCCGACTGCCACCCGAAGTATGGATTTACAGCAACAAGCGGCCAGCCTTAGCGAGTCCTGCCGCAGCTGCGGGCATGCCCTGGGTAGGCTGCCTTATGACTCAACACTAGTTTGAAGGATAGATACGCTCCATGATCACACTGAACCTAATGTCATCAATACACATCATATATATAGAATATAGATATAGAATCTGTATGCTATTCCATAATAGCAATAATTATAATATGAATTGCACAATGTAGGTTTCAGTCTCATATCTTTGAGTAGTAAAGTAAAATGCTTAGATATCCTCCCTGTTTAAAGGGGAAATCAGCAGTTGCTACATCCATTTGTGTACTTATACATTTAATTAAATCTTTTGTCACCTTTATTTAACCAGGTAGGCTAGTTGAGAACTAGTTCTCATTTACAACTGAGACCTGGCCAAGATAAAATGAAGCAGTGTGACACAAACAACAACACATGGAATTAACAAACATACAGTCAACACAATAGAACAGGTATATATGTACAGTGTGTGCAAATTAGGTAAGATCAGGGAGGTAAGGAAATAAATAGGCCACGGTGGTGAAGAAATGACAATTTAGCAATTAAACACTGGAGTGACAGATGTGCAGAAGATGAATGTGCAAGTGGAGATACTGGGGTGCAAAGGAGCAAAAAATATTTTATAAAAAAAAATAAATAACAGTATGGGGATAAAGTAGTTGGATGGACTATTTACAGGTGCAGTGATCTGTGAGCTGCTCTGACAGCTGGTGCTTAAAGTTAGTGAGGGAAGGTATGAGTCTCCAACTTCAGTGATTTTTGCCATTCGGTCCAGTCATTGGCAGCAGAGAACTGGAAGGAAAGGTGGCCAAAGGAGTAATTGGCTTTAGGGGTCACCAGTGAAATATACCTGCTGGAGCGCGTGCTATGGGTGGATGCTGTTATGGTGACCAGTAAGCTGAGATAAGACTGGGCTTTACCTAGCAAAGACTTCTAGATGACCTGGAGCCAGTGGGTTTGGCGACGAATATGAAGCGAGGGCCAGCCAACGAGAGCATACATGTCGCTGTGGTGGGTAGTATATGGGGCTTTGGTGACAAAACGGATGGCACTGTGATAGACTGCATCCAATTGGTTGAGTAGAGTGTTGGAGGCTATTTTGTAAATTCCATGGCTGAAGTCAAGGATCGGTAGGATAGTCAGTTTTACGAGGGTATGTTTGGCAGCATGAGTGAAGGATGCTTTGTTTCGAAATAGGAAGCCGATTCTAGATTTAATTTTGGATTGGAAATGCTTAATGTGAGTCTGGAAGGAGAGTTTACGGTCTAACCAGACACCTAGGTATTTGTAATTGTCCACATATTCTAAGTCAGAGCCGTCTAGAGTAGTGATGCTGGGCAGGTGCGGGAAGCGATCGGTTGAAGAGCATGCATTTAGTTTTACTTACATTTAAGTGCAGTTGGAGGCCACGGAAGGAGAGTTGTATGGCATTGAAGCTCGTCTGGAGGTTAGTTAACACAGTGTCCAAAGAAGGGCCAGAAGTGTACAGATTGGTGTCGTCTGCGTAGAGTTGGATTAGAGAATCACCAGCAGCAAGAGTGACATCATTGATGTATACAGAGAAAAGAGTCGGGCCAAGATTTGAACCCTGTGGCACACCCATGAGACTGCCAGAGTTCCGGACAACAGGCCCTCCAATTTGACACACTGAACTCTGTCTGAGTCGTAGTTTGTGAACTAGGCTAGGCAGTCATTTGAAAAACCAAGGCTGTTGAGATTGACAGAGTCGAAAGCCTTTGACCAGGTCGATGAATACAGCTGCACAGTATTGTCTCATATCGATGGCAGTTATGATATTGTTTAGGACCTTGAGCGTGGCTGCGGTGCACCAGTGACCGGCTCAGAAACCAGATTGCATAGCGGAGAAGGTACGGTGGGATTCGAAACGGTCTGTGATCTCTTTGTTAACTTGGCTTTCGAAGACCTTGAAGACCTATTGATTCTTAAAGAATATAACTTACAGTGCCTTGCGAATGTATTCGGCCCCCTTGAACTTTGCGACCTTTTGCCACATTTCAGGCTTCAAACATAAAGATATAAAACTGTATTTTTGTGAAGAATCAACAACAAGTGGGACACAATCATGAAGTGGAATGACATTTATTGGATATTTCAAACTTTTTTAACAAATCAAAAACTGAAATATTGGGCGTGCAAAATTATTCAGCCCCCTTAAGTTAATACTTTGTAGCGCCACCTTTTGCTGCGATTACAGCTGTAAGTCGCATGGGGTATGTCTCTATCAGTTTTGCACATCGAGAGACTGAAATTTTTTCCCATTCCTCCTTGCAAAACAGCTCGAGCTCAGTGAGGTTGGATGGAGAGCATTTGTGAACAGCAGTTTTCAGTTCTTTCCACAGATTCTCGATTGGATTCAGGTCTGGACTTTGACTTGGCCATTCTAACACCTGGATATGTTTATTTTTGAACCATTCCATTGTAGATTTTGCTTTATGTTTTGGATCATTGTCTTGTTGGAAGACAAATCTCCGTCCCAGTCTCAGGTCTTTTGCAGACTCCATCAGGTTTTCTTCCAGAATGGTCCTGTATTTGGCTCCATCTATCTTCCCATCAATTTTAACCATCTTCCCTGTCCCTGCTGAAGAAAAGCAAGCCCAAACCATGATGCTACCACCACCATGTTTGACAGTGGGGATGGTGTGTTCAGCTGTGTTGCTTTTACGCCACACATAACGTTTTGCATTGTTGCCAAAAAGTTCCATTTTGGTTTCATCTGACCAGAGCACCTTCTTCCACATGTTTGGTGTGTCTCCCAGGTGGCTTGTGGCAAACTTTAAACAACACTTTTTATGGATATCTTTAAGAAATGGCTTTCTTCTTGCCACTCTTCCATAAAGGCCAGATTTGTGCAATATACGACTGATTGTTGTCCTATGGACAGAGTCTCCCACCTCAGCTGTAGATCTCTGCAGTTCATCCAGAGTGATCATGGGCCTCTTGGCTGCATCTCTGATCAGTCTTCTCCTTGTATGAGCTGAAAGTTTAGAGGGACGGCCAGGTCTTGGTAGATTTGCAGTGGTCTGATACTCCTTCCATTTCAATATTATCGCTTGCACAGTGCTCCTTGGGATGTTTAAAGCTTGGGAAATCTTTTTGTATCCAAATCCGGCTTTAAACTTCTTCACAACAGTATCTCGGACCTGCCTGGTGTGTTCCTTGTTCTTCATGATACTCTCTGCGCTTTTAACGGACCTCTGAGACTATCACAGTGCAGGTGCATTTATACGGAGACTTGATTACACACAGGTGGATTGTATTTATCATCATTAGTCATTTAGGTCAACATTGGATCATTCAGAGATCCTCACTGAACTTCTGGAGAGAGTTTGCTGCACTGAAAGTAAAGGGGCTGAATAATTTTGCACGCCCAATTTTTCAGTTTTTGATTTGTTAAAAAAGTTTGAAATATCCAATAAATGTCGTTCCACTTCATGATTGTGTCCCACTTGTTGTTGATTCTTCACAAAGAAATACAGTTTTATATCTTTATGTTTGAAGCCTGAAATGTGGCAAAAGGTCGCAAAGTTCAAGGGGGCCGAATACTTTCGCAAGGCACTGTACATATGCTTAATGAGCTTAGTTCAACCGTCGTACCCCATCAGAACCCAAAATATAAGCTTGTTTGTATTTTATGTTTATTTATTTAACCTTTTAACCTTCTTATTTACTTACGGTGATGGCCTACCAAATGCCTCCTGCTGGAATGGGGATTAAAAATACATGAAATAAAAATAAAGGACAAAACACACATTACAACAAGAGAGACAACACAACACTACGTAAAGAGAGAGACCTAAGACGACAACAACAGCATGGCAGCAACACAACATGACAACAGCACAACATGGTAGCAGCACAAAACAGGGTCCAAACATTATTGGCCACAGACAACAGCACAAAGGGCAAGAAGGTAGACACAACAATACATCACGCGAAGCAGCCACAACTGTCAGTAAGAGTGTCCATGATTGAGTCTTTGAAAGAAGAGATAAAACTGTCCAGTTTGAGTGTTTGTTGCAGCTCGTTCCAGTCGCTAGCTGCAGCGAACTGAAAAGAGCAGCGAACCAGGAATGTGTGTGCTTTGGGGACCTTTAACAGAAAGTGACTGGCAGAACGGGTGTTGTATGTGGAGGATGACGGATGCAGTAGATATCTCAGATAGGGGGGAGTGAGGCCTAAGAGGGTTTTATAAATAAGCATCAACCAGTGGGTCTTGCGACGGGTATACAGAGATGACCAGTTTACAGAGGAGTATAGAGTGCAGTGATGTGTCCTATAAGGAGCATTGGTGGCAAATCTGATGGCCGAATGGTAAAGAACATCTAGCCGCTCGAGAGCACCTTTACCTGCCGATCTATAAATTACATCTTGCTTGGTTAGGATGGTACACCGAATCAGGGTTAGTTGAGCAGCTGGGGTGAAAGAGGAGCGATTACGATAGAGGACTTCTAGAACTTCAGCCTGCAGCTCTGATAAGTGCTGAGAGAAGGACAGTGTACCGTCTAGCCTTACTCCCAAGTACTTGTATGAGGTGAAACAATGTAAACATGAAGAAACACTGCGAGCCTAAAAACATGGGTAAAACTATCATTGTAATACCACGGATGGTCAGTCCTTGCATCCGTAGCTCTGTCTATGAATTTGAGAGTAGTTACATTTCTCCAGCCACATTCTTCAACTTTTTGAGGGGGTCCTTTGTCATTGTTTCAACTGCTGATTGACGCTTTAAGAGGCTGATCTGTTATTGAACCCCTCCTGTGCAGCGGCCCATGTGTCCCACCTGGAGAACGTGTCAGAAGAGGAGATCAACCGGCTGCTGGGCATGGTGGTGGATGTGGAGAACCTCTTTATGTCTGTGCACAAGGAGGAGGACACGGACACCAAGCAGGTCTACTTCTACCTCTTCAAGGTATGAAATCACTTCCCTCCATTCTAACCAGACAGACAAGTGTAGATGGCCATAACCTCTACTTTTCTGGCTTAGCACATCTTGACACTCTCTCTCTGTGGGTCTCTATCCCCCCCAGCTGCTGAGAAAATGCATCTTGCAGATGAGTCAGCCGATAGTGGAAGGATCATTGGGGAGTCCCCCCTTTCAGAAACCCAACATTGAGCAGGTAGTAACAGTCTCCTTCCTACCTGTTTCTCAAGCTGTTCTTTCCTTCTTCCCCAACGGAAAAGTACTTTTTGTACACGTTTGTTTTATTTTGTTCCTCAGGGAGTGTTGAACTTCGTTCAGTACAAATTCAGCCACCTGGCACCCAGAGAGAGGCAGACGATGTTTGAGCTCTCCAAGATGTTCCTCCTGTGTCTCAACTACTGGAAGCTGGAGACTCCCACGCAGTTCCGCCAGCGGTCCCAGAAGGATGATGGCACAGCCTACAAAGTGGACTACACCAGGTGTGTGTGTGTGTGTGTGTGTGAGCCATGTGTTGTGGAAAATATATATATTTTTAATTTGCAGCGTATTGCATCTTGCTTTTTTGATATTGTTGTATTGCATCTTGTTTATGTTCTGTTCATGTGGAGGTCTCACTGCATTCTGCTCTTTTTGTTCCCATCAATAGTGACTCACAACTACTGTAATCTAATCTGTGTCTTGTTTCCCAGGTGGTTATGCTACTGCCATGTCCCCCAGAGTAACGACAGCCTGCCGCGCTATGAGACCACCCAGGTGTTTGGCCGTAGTCTGCTCAAGTCAATCTTCACCGTGACGCGCCGCCAGCTCCTGGAGAAGTTCCGAGTGGAGAAGGACAAGCTCCTCCCAGAGAAACGCACACTCATCCTCACACACTTTCCCAAGTACGTGGTGTGCAACCAATCCGTAGTAATCCGCTCGGAATCAAAGTTGATACTTATTGTGGTTTCTCCCTCGAGTTACAACCGAACCAAGATTCTGGAGTGAGTGAGATGGACGCCGTGTATCTGTGGCTTGTAACAAAGGGTTTGTGTCCCAGGTTTCTGTCTATGCTAGAGGAGGAGATCTATGGGGAAAACTCTCCCATCTGGGAGGCTGACTTCACCATGCCTGCCTCCGAGGGGGGCCAGCTGGGTCACCAGTTAGGTGAGGGGCACCTAACAACTAAATAAGTGGTTCTCATAAGATCCATAAAGGCACTTATAGGTTGTACAACATGTAATGTATGATTTCCCGCTCTCCATTTTCAATAATTCTGTCTGGTTTCGGTCATTGTCCTGTGTGTTTCTGATCATGGCAGTGATCAGCCCTGCTGCAGTGTCGGGCTCGCCCTCCTTCTCTAAAGGCAACAGTGGCCCTTCGCTAGGCAGTCTGGGGCTGGACTCTGGCGTGGCCGAGCCCATAACAGGTCAGTAACTCTGGCAACACCGCCAAGCTAACTTTTGCTTTGCACCGGGTGTGAAGTAATAGCGGACGTTTGTTTTTCTATGTCTTATCTGTCCCACGTGGGAGATTTTATTTCCCATGCCTCTGTGGGATATAGCCTCACACATAAAACAGCGTTTAAATTAATGGTGGTTGTACTGTCTCTCCTCAGGAGAGAAGAGGAAGCTTCCAGAAGTTCTGACCCTGGAGGATGCTAAGAGGATCAGAGTGATGGGAGACATCCCGATGGAGTTGGTCAACGAGGTGATGATGACCATCACTGACCCGGCTGCCATGTTGGGCCCAGAGGTGAGTTCTTCCCAAGACCGAGGCGCATCATTTAATGTCCTTTCGCCAGTGCAACATGGATATTTATGTTGACTGTGGATATGTTTTATCTAGTCTTAACATCTAAGTATGGAAACGGGATGTTTGTTAGAATGAATATAATTAATTGACTGTGTTGATCATCACTGTCACTCTCTGCTAGACGAGTCTGCTGTCTGCCAATGCTGCTCGTGATGAGACAGCCCGGTTAGAGGAGAGGCGGGGCATCATAGAGTTCCATGTCATAGGGAACTCCCTTTCCCAGAAGTCCAACAAGAAGATTCTGATGTGGCTGGTGGGCTTGCAGAACGTCTTCTCCCACCAGCTGCCTCGCATGCCCAAAGAGTACATCACACGCCTAGTGTTTGACCCGTACGTAGACATTTGAACGGTGTCTCTCACCTGTACCCCGTCTTCAGTGAAGCCTCTTGAAATGAACTTTTTGTGACCCTTTCTCCCCGCTGCCTTGGACCGTTCTCTGTCCAGGAAGCACAAGACGCTGGCCCTAATCAAAGATGGCCGTGTCATCGGGGGAATCTGTTTCAGGATGTTCCCCACCCAGGGCTTCACTGAGATCGTCTTCTGTGCCGTCACATCCAACGAGCAAGTCAAGGTATGGACGCGCCTCTCCTTTACATACAACAGCAAAAATACTGGAATCAATTACCTGGGTAAGTTTGATATAATGGCTTGTTATTGGACTTACGGTATCTGTCAGAGTTCGAATGTATGTTGGACTAAGAGCCCAACATTTCCCCCTGATTGTCTGCCATTGGGGTTTCAGGGCTACGGTACTCACCTGATGAACCACCTAAAGGAGTACCACATCAAGCACAGCATCCTGTACTTCCTCACCTACGCTGATGAGTACGCCATTGGCTACTTCAAGAAGCAGGTATGGTATAGGATGATAACATGTACCTCCCTCTCTTCCTCACCTCTCCTTTGACCTCTCTCCTCTGGCTCTTTTTGCCATTGCAGGGTTTTTCCAAAGACATCAAAGTGACTAAGAGTCGTTACCTTGGTTACATCAAGGACTACGAGGGGGCTACCCTCATGGAGTGTGAGCTGAATCCCAGAATCCCCTACACGGAGCTCTCTCATATCATCAAGAGGCAGAAAGAGGTGAGAGGACTCTCTGTAGGAAGTCCTCACATTGTGGGGCACACAGGTTGAGGTGAATGTCATTGGACGGTTATGCATCTCTGTACCTTTCTCCATCTGTTGATGAAAGGACAGTGTTAATGTCCATGTTGGTGTGTTTTTGGTCAACATGTCCCTGTGTTTCCATGACTGGTCAGATCATTAAGAAGCTGATTGAGAGGAAGCAGAGCCAGATCAGGAAGGTATACCCAGGACTCACCTGCTTCAAAGAGGGGGTACGGCAGATCCCTGTGGAGAGCATCCCTGGCATCAGTAAGTGGGTGTGGGTCCTTCTAATACCTTGTTCAGGGTATAGACTATTAATGCCTTGTCTGATGTCATGTTTTAATTATTCTCTCTCCCTAGGGGAGACAGGCTGGAAGCCCAGTGCAAAGGAGAAAGTGTAAGCTGAATGTTTGGTCTATCAGGAAATAACAAAAATAAAAAATTGATGTGCAGTATTGTCATAAAACAACTGGCAGCCTTTACAATCACACTCATCTGTCATTGAATTGATATATTATTACCTATCCTGTCTTGTAGGAAAGAGTTGAAAGACCCTGATGTGTTGTACAACATGCTGAAGAATCTCCTGGCCCAGGTCAAGGTAAAACACTGACATGCACCGATACAACCCAGTGTTCAACCTCAGCAGTGGTCAGACAGAGTCTGCATCCCAAATGGCAACCTATTCCCTATATAACCCCTGATCAAAGGCCTCCCGAGTGGTGCAGCGGTCTAAGGCATTGCATCACAGTGCTAGCTGTGTCACTACAGATCTTGGTTCGATTCCAAGCTGTGTCGCAGCCGGCCGCGAACGGGGAGACCCATGAGGCGGCACACAATTGGCCCAGTGTCGTCCGGGTTAGGGGAGGGTTTTGCCGGCCCGGGATGTCCTTGTCTCATCGCGCTCTAGCAAGTCGTGTGGCGGGCCGGGCGCCAGACACGGTCGCCAGGTGTACGTGTACACATTGGTGCGGCTGGCTTCCGGGTTAAGTGGGCGTTGTGTCAAAAAGCAGTGCGGCTTGGTGGGGTCGTGTTTCGGAGGACGCATAGCTCTCGACCTTCGCCTCTCCCGAGTCCGTACGGAAGTTGTAGCGATGGGACAAGACTGTAACTACCAATTGGATTCCATAAAATTGGGGAGTAAAAGGGGGTAAAAAAAGACATGGCATCCCTGATCGAAAATAGTACACTCAGTAGGGAATAGGGGACCATTTGGGGTTCAGACTGAAAGTCATAACAACGGTGTGGTTGTGTTCCTATCCCAGACTCACCCTGATGCCTGGCCCTTCATGGAACCTGTGAAAAAGACTGAGGCTCCAGACTACTACGAGATCATACGCTTCCCCATTGGTGAGTATATCATCCGCTCATTATTCCCTGGCTTGTTTATATGTCCCAGCCATGACAATTATCCAGCTCTTTGAACTCATTTTGATAGTAAAATAGGAAAAAAAGCATTCCGTGTTTCACCAACTCCATGCGTTTTTAATTGTAAGTCCGTCTGGATATGCCGTTAAACGCGCTGAAGGAATATTTCAAATATAACCTCCGTGTCCCCCTCTCCTCTCTCCCTCCTTCCTGTAGATCTGAAGACCATGACGGAGAGGCTGAAGAACAGATACTATGTGACCAAGAAGCTGTTCATAGCAGACCTGCAGCGCGTCATTACCAACTGCCGTGAATACAACCCCCCGGACAGCGAGTACTGCAAGTGTGCCAACACCCTGGAGAAGTTCTTCTACTTCAAGCTGAAGGAAGGGGGCTTGATCGAGAAGTGAAGCTAGGGTCACAGGGTCACCATGCACGGCGGCCCCACGGCGGAACAGCAGGAAGGAGCGCTCGTGGACACTCACTCACGCACGCACACCGTCTTGTGATGACATAGTCAGGGGGTCATTGCTAGCCGTATTCCAACCCTTTTTCCCTCGTCTTTTCTTTTAGGAAGCCTTCATTAATGGCAGTGTGTGTTTATGCATGTTTATATTACTGGTGGTTGAAGGGAACAGTGGAGTATAACAACACAATCGTGGAGGTAATTGGAAAGGCTCTATGGGCGAGGTTAAGTTTGTTAATGTGTCGAAATGACTCTCCATCAATCTCTCACTCTCTGTTTGTCTGTCTCCCTCTATCCCCGTCTCACTACCCTCTGTAGTATAGAATCTCTGTGTGTTGCCGTCTCATTCTGGTTTCATTCTTGCTCTAAGTGACACATAGAAGGAGCTGTAACGTATTCCTGTGCCTAAACGACTGGTCCCACAGCAGATCATGTCACACTTTCCACATAGGTTACGTTCAAATTATAGGATGGCATTTTCACGGGATTGTTTCTCAATCGGATGAAATAATGCCCGCTTAGACATTCACACTCGCAGCTCCTCCAGATGGGAGTTGTATTTTTTGGTACTGTCGTGGAAACGTGAGTAGGGTGGGGTGGGACCTACGCCGTTGTTGCCTTCCTGTACTGACATACACTTGAAAAGAGGCCAGTAGACTTGGAGGGTAGAAACACAATGTGCCCTTGAGTTAGAAGACGAGAAATGTTCCGACTCGCATTGTCAAGTCACAGATAATGTCCGCGTTCCAGGCTGACTCCGTCGCAGACGCCTGCCACACCTCACAAGGCCCGGATAGCTATTTACCCATCATTTAACCACATCATGGAACAGGACACGCTAACCATCGGTTGATACAATGCAACAACTGAAATGTAGTCAGCCTGAAGCGTGACCATAGATATCCCTGTCTGACACCGCGTTATGTTGGATTTGCCATCATGTGATTGGTCAGTAGCAAAACTTCCAATTTTCCTATACGTTTCATCTTCATGGTTGCCCTCGAATAATTTCCCGACAACTACTGTATGTTGAACTTTGTATTTATTTATTATTTCTCCTGAACAGTATAATGAAAACCTACCACTACATTTGAAGGTACTTAGGCCTAATGTTAGTGTAGTCGTCAATACTGTTCTTTTCCCATTCTCTTCTGGGCCAGTATGGCCATGTCACTGATCTCAAACATGGTTGTTTTTCTTGGGGAAATATCAGAGATGGCGTAGTAATGTGTCATTGTTGTTTTAATGGTGTTGCCTGATCTGAGGGTAGTCTCTGGTATCCCAGACCAAGGGCGACATCAGGAGCGTTGTTAATGTGGGAGCCAACCCGTCTGCCTAAGGAGACTACTCTGAGGGTTACTGGCCACCCTTTTGTTTAGGTTTCTGTTCGTCCTAGAAATAACCTGTTTCTGATGGAAGCACAGGATCCAACCACAGTGGTAAACATGACCGTTCGGTTTGTCAGTATTTCGCTGAAAAGGCCATAGAGCCCTGTCAATACAGTATGTGGGTGTTGCACAGCACTTACCCTCCCTGCTGGTTCTGTCTCTTCTATGGTGGATATGCATTGTGTTATTATGATAATGGCTGACAAACACAAAAAACAAGTGTCCGGTTTGGTGTTCACTCCATACTCACAAGCAGTACTGCATGGTGGAGACCTTGAATCTGCATCCATTTCTGTTCTGTTGTTACTGAGATGGCCACGGCTATTCACACACACCCACTTCTTGTTCATGGTCGGTGTCTGATTGTCTGCCTCTTGAGATGCCTTTGGTTCTCTGCTATTTTGTAAAACGTTTTGGGGGGAAATGACTGGTCTGTGCTGGGTGGTTGAGTATTCCACTGAACTGTTGTGTGTGTGTGTGTGTGTGTTTGTACTTGAATCATGACTAGCTTTGAGCAACTAAAGTGATGTCAATGTTTCTTTATTCAGGGTTGTCAGTTATGTATCTCTCAATCTACCTATGTATGCTGCATTACGTTTCTGAAAATACTGTGTGAGTGAAATGTAAAAATATTAGCACTGCTACAGTTTCTTTTAGTTATATGGTTTGAAGAGCTCTTTACTGTAATACTGTTCATGAAAATAAAGTTTTTATAGTCAAATATTTCTGTGCTTATTATCTTATAAGATGGCAACTAGTTACAGTATACACTGTGTTTTTGTTATGTTCCAGTAACCATGCAGTGTTGTTTAGTAGGTGTGACCACAAGGTTTATTCAGGCTTTTTAAATGCCATTCAGACATGCTGTACTGGTGTTTCTCATGGTGTCTTGCAGTTTTGTTCTCCTGATGTCACAACTGGTAAGAATGGGGCCCATTAAGGGCTCTGAGTGCTTTGTCGGGCTGACAGAAATCTGCAACAGATTTCTCCTGGACTGCAGATAGTTACAGACATACCAGTCCCTCTCTGTACAATGCCACTAGATTAACACATCTGCAGTTTGGTAGATTTCATATCCGATACGGCTCCTTACGTGTATTGATATCCCTACAACTCTTCTACTCTAACTATAATTCACATCCTTGTGTCACCTCTTTTACTTAGACATACTTTGTTGGCCCTCAAGAACTCCCTTGAATGGGACCCCCTCTTCACATGAGACAGAAGTGCTTTTGGTTTCGTTTTTCTGTTTGGGTGTCAGTGGGGTGGAAATGTATCAGTGAAAACCCCTCTGTAACCTGGCCACAACGGACCATGGACATTGTCTGCTGCTGATCCCAAACATAGAGCTGCTTCAGAAACACTTGGTGAGCTGAGTTTGAAATTGGCTTGACTTCATCTGTAGCTGACTGCCACAAATGGTAGTTGTACTGTAGGAACATTTGCAGTGTGTATTGCATTTCAGTTTAAAAATAGCCTTGTGGTGCACTGCCTTTAGTCTGAGTGTTTTTATTTCTAAGGACAAGGAGTTGTGTGTGTGGACCAATAGACCAGTAGGATGGCAGACTTTGGGCTGTATGAGTACCAGGAGGAAGTGGTTCAACGGGCTCTACGGGGGGAGAACATCATCATCTGGCTGCCCACTGGAGGAGGAAAGACACGTGCTGCTGTGTATGACAGACACTTCACAATAAGGAGTACCCATACCTGACACAGTAAAGCCCTGGAACCTAAGCTAACACACCTTAAAGACGGGTCCATATCTTAGGTTTTAAACCATATGTTGAAATATTATACTGTAAAACCATTGGATTCCATTGAGTTCACAATACCATTGTGTTCCTTTCTCCCAACCATAGAGTTCACTCTGCTGATCATTGATGAGTGCCACCACACTCATAAGGAGGGTGTCTACAATAAGATCATGGGGGCGCTACGTGGCACAGAAGCTGAAGGGGGAGAGACTGCTGCCGCAGATCCTGGGCCTCACTGCCTCTCCTGGGACAGGGGGAGCCAAGAGCATCAAAGGAGCTGTGGACCATGTGCTGCAGGTCAGTTTCTCTCTCTCTCTCTCTCTCTCCGGTGGTCTTTACATGCTATTTATTCAGCCCAAACTTTCATCCTGAGTAAAAAAAAACGAACAATGTCCCTCATCGAACCCTTTACATTCAGCTCATTTAGTTATTTATGACCTTCAGATTTGTGCCAACCTGGACTCAGTGATTGTGTCGTCCAAAGTGTACGCCCCTGAGCTGAAGAAAAAGGTCCCCAGACCCAGGAAAAGGTTTGACATCGTTGACAGAAGACCTCAGGTGAGTTCAATTCTGTTCTGTAAACATAGAGCCTTTGAACTTGAGAGCTGTATTGGTTTGAATTCAAACTCCTGTTGTTTTGTCTCAGGACCCATTTGGGGATCACCTGAAGTTCATGATGCAGTTTATCCATGACTTCATGGCCTTAGGGCCTGACTTTCCTGTCAGGGAGTTTGGCACGCAGGAGTACGAGGCAGACGTGGTGATTCTGGAGAAGAAGGGTAAATCATCCTCTCAGTATGAATTAATGCCACACTATAGAACCTAAGCATAGGAACTATTTTCATGCACCAAATCACACAAGGAAGCTTCCTCAGTCAATGTCATAGTTTTGAATACTGTATTAAAACCTATTTTGGATGTGTGTTTCCTGGTGTAGGTGTGACAGACAGGAACAGACTGCTGGCCCAGTGTGCTCTCCACCTGCGTCAGTACAACGACGCCCTGCTCATCAACGACACTGTGTGCATGGTGGATGCCTTTAGGGTCCTGGAGTCCTACTATAGTACCAAGACCTCCACTGCCACGGATGGAACCGACTTCTTCCTGCTTGGGCTCTACCAGGGTGAGAACCTGCAATTCCCTTGGAACAATCTCTCTGACCTTCTCACATACTGTGTGCGTGTGATTCTCTGGAATGTTAAGGGTATAGGAAGTTCAACTTCTGAACATTGATAGTCAGTGTTCTGTTCATCAACAGAGAACGAGGTGGAGCTGAGGAAACTGGCAGGCGATGCCCGGTTTGAAAACCCTAAGATGGGGAAGCTTCAGAACACCCTGCTGGAGCAGTTTGACCAGGGTGAACACTCCAGAGGGATCCTGTTCTCCAAGACCCGTAAAAGCACCCACTGCTTGTATGACTGGGTGTCCAACAACCCAGCACTGCAGCATGCTGGTATCAGGGCAGCCATTCTGACTGGCGCTGGCAATGGCACCAATTACATGACCCAGGTAACTTGACATTAAACACAGTCAGAACTTTTGGAGGTATAGCAAGGTGGGTTGGAAAGTGCCGAGACCTGTGTTATACCAACAACTGACCTCTGTTTGTGTGTTTCTGTGGGTGCGCTTATAGAATGAGCAGAAGGACACAATCCGCAACTTCCGCCTGGGCTCCCTCAACCTCCTGATCTCCACCAGCGTAGCCAAGGAGGGCCTGGACATCCCAGAATGCAACCTGGTGGTGCGCTACGGGCTGCTGACCAATGAGATCGCACAACAGCAGGCCAGTGGCCGGGCTCGGGCGAGTGACAGCGTTTACTCTGTGGTGGCCCAGGCGGGGGGGCGGGAGGTGCGTCGGGAACTCCTCAATGAATGTCTGGAGGACTTGACTGGCAGGGCCATCGGCGAAGTGCAGAGGATGGAGCCCAGGGAGTTCCAAATGAAGGTAAGGCGATTCCTCATGGTGGTGAGGCTGGTATCTTTCTCTATGTTCTACCCCTGCATGTCTCTAATCTCTTTGGGAAAAAGGACAGACCTACACTCACTCACTTTGCTTTTTTCATGTATATGCCTTTTGAACCCGGCACCAAAATGATTTTTGTTACTACAAACTTTTGAGTTGAGCACGCCCGTTCCTCATGATCTAATCTTGTTTTCACTTGATTTATTCTCTCTCTGCCTCCACTATTAGACCACTGATCTCCAGACAGAAACGTTGTTGACAAGACAGTTGGCAGAGCAGTTGAAGATCAAGAAGAGGAGTCGTTTCAGTGCTGCTACGGTTCAGCTCTCGTGTCGAGACTGTGTTGTGCCCGTGGCCTTTGGCAATGACATTAAAGTCATTGAAAACGCACACCATGTCAACATCAACCCGGACTTTGAGTAAGTTGTGTTTCTCTCATGTCTGTCCTGATACTGATCACAAGACTTATTGGTCCACATTGCAAGGCTAAAAGAGCACATGTTTGAAGTGGTTTTGCATCAGTGTGTGTGAGGAGGTGACCTGTGCATGTGTGTTTGTTTTCAGGAAGTACTATAAGACCGGTGGGCAGCCCGCGCTGAAGACTTTTGAGGACTGGCAGCCAGGCCGTGTGATCAGCTGTGCTGCCTGTGGCAAGGTGAGGTTGACTTTTAATCTATAGCTTTTTATTTTAGGCCGAGACTGCGGATCCGTAGGCATATATTTTGCCTAGTGGCGTGCGCTGTTGAGGTTGTGGACACATGAGAGAGAAATGCAGCCATTCACACAATCATCCTAAAACCTGAGGTGGTGTTTTTTGTCTATTACACTGAGTGTCCAAAACATTATGAACACCTGCTCCTTCCATGACATCGACTGACCAGGGGAATTCAGGTGAAAGTTACGACTTGATGTCACTCATTAAATCCACTTCAATCAGTGTAGACGAAAGGGAGGAGACATGTTAAATAATGATTTTTAAGCCTTGAGTGTGTGCCATTCAGAGGTGAATGGGAAAAACAAAAGATTTCAGTGCCTTTGAAGGGGGTATGGTACTAGGTGACAGGCGCACCGGTTTGTGTGTGTAAAGAACTGCAGCGCTGCTGGGTTTTTCACCCTCTACAGTTTCCTGTGTGTATCAAGAATGGTGCACCACCCAAAGGACATCCAGCCAACTTCACATAACTGTGGGAAGCATTGGAGTCAACATGGGCCAGCATCCCTGTGGAACCCTTTCGACACCTTGTAGAGTTCATGCCCCAACGAATTGAGGCTCTGAGGACAAAAAGGGGGTGCAACACAATATTAGGAAGGTGTTCCTAATGTTTTGTACACTGTGTATATTCAGTTCGGTTATGTACAATACTATCGTTATGTGATCTTACCGACATTGATTCAGCTTTGATCTCCCTTTATTAAACGAGCAGCATTCGCCAGAGTAGCCTGTTCTATACGATTAGAACAGAGACTGTACGTAAGTACAGAATCCTGCACATGCGCAGAAACTTCGGAAACCATCAGTCCCCGGGAAGAAAGGTCCAGTTAAAGTTGGACCAGCAGCCATTCCGTTTATCTTATGGTGCTAGGATTATTCTACTGTCTTTTAATATGCTTATATATGGAAATCTTCATCAGTATATTTGTTTATGTATTTAAATCTGAACAGCAATGGGGAAGGGAAATGGTATATAAGGAGATTGCCCTGCTGCCCAGTCTGGCCATCGAGAACTTTGCTATGGAGACTCCGGAGGGAAGAAAATTAGCCAACAAGTGGAAGAAAGTTGAGTTTACAGTGGAGGAGTTTAACTTCAGCACGTACTGTCAAAACAGATTCCCTAACATGTTGGATTGATACGCTATTACACTGGAGGAAGGACTGTAACTGGGGGCTTTCATGGTGTTTCCACCTCGTACTGTTTTCACCTTTCCACTAACCTTCTCTTCCTTTCTCTCTCTGTCTGTCAGTCTGTGTTGCTTAGTCTAGACTACCATTGTGTTACTTATGCATGATCCTGAAGTGTGTCATTGTCCTATTTTCTATTTTATTCCACCTTTATTTAACCAGGTAGGCTAGTTGAGAACAAGTTCTCATTTACAACTGCGACCTGGCCAAGATAAAGCAAAGCAGTGCGTCACAAACAACAACACAGAGTTACACATGGAGTAAACAAACGGATGACACTGTGATAGACTGCATTCAATTTGCTGAGTAGAGTGTTGGAGGCTATTTTGTAAATGACATTGCCGAAGTCAAGGATCGGTAGGATAGTCTGTTTTACGAGGGTATGTTTGGCAGCATGAGTGAAGGATGCTTTGTTGCGAAATAGGAAGCCAATTCTAGATTTAATATAGGATTGGAGATGTTTAATGTGAGTCTGGAAGGAGAGTTTACTGTCTAACCAGACACCTAGGTATTTGTAGTTGTCCACATATTCTAAGTCAGATCCGTCCAGTGTAGTGATGCTGGACGGGCGGGCAGGTGCGGGCAGCAATCGGTTGAAGAGCATGCATTTATTTTTACAGGGGGAGAGATGCAGTGCCTTGGGTATGGTTGGCCCTGTTAAATCATGTCTTGCCAGGCCTCCACACTGCTATAGGCAGTGTGACGCTGCAGTGTGCTAAAGCATGTTACACAATGGTCAGGGTTAGAATTAGTGCGTCAGCTTTGTTTATGCCCAAGGTCCTCTCTCCCCTCTTTCCCTCCCCCTCCCTCTCTCTCTCCTGGGTTTCTTCTGCTCCATCGCAGCCAAGCACGCAGAAACATGTGAACTTAGCACCCCTGTTCTAACATGAACTCAAATTATCTGTTTTTCTATTTTCAGCAAAGTAGTATCAGCATGGTCCACATTTTGTCATAAATGTTATTTACTGTGAATCGGTACTGTCTTTGTTTTAGATTGAACCTGAAACTTATTCCCCTCGCCTGATACTCTTTGATATTTGATGCTACTTGATCATGTATGAAAAATGTTAAAATTGGGAATTCAATATATTCCACATGTGTACCATTTCCTTGCCTAAATTAATGAAATTATCTACTGTAATATTTTTTATTTATTCTTGATAAATAATTTGGTATTATTTGTCTGAACATGTCTATATTGAATGTTATAAATGAAAAATAAAATAACTAATAGATAATAGAAGTATATAGATCTTGCCTTCATTGCTGTCTTCATACACTCTTCCACAAGATGGCGGTCTTAGCCTTCCAATGTCTACTTCCATACCTGCAGTAGAGGGAGCTCATGGTTTTAGATTCCCTCCTTCCCTAATCCGTGCCCTTAAGTTTAGTATGGGGAGAGATATTTCGTTTAGTATGGGGAGAGATATTTAGTTTAGTGTGGGGAGAAATATAGTTAGTTTAGTATGAGGAGAGATATTTAGTTTAGTGTCGGGAGATATTTAGTTTAGTGTGGGGAGATATTTAGTTTAGTGTGGGGAGAGATATTTAGTTTAGTATGGGGAGAGATATTTAGTTTAGTATGGGGAGAGATATTTAGTTTAGTGTGGGGAGAGATATTTAG
The DNA here is from genome assembly GCF_013265735.2 of Oncorhynchus mykiss. Lineage (NCBI taxonomy): Eukaryota > Metazoa > Chordata > Actinopteri > Salmoniformes > Salmonidae > Oncorhynchus > Oncorhynchus mykiss. The sequence continues at coordinate 37,114,069 of NC_048577.1, read as the reverse complement.
TTTAGTATGGGGAGAGATATTTAGTTTAGTATGGGGAGAGATATTTAGTTTAGTATGGGTAGAGATATTTAGTTTAGTGTGGGGAGAGATATTTAGTTTAGTGTGGGGAGAGATATTTAGTTTAGTGTGGGGAGATATTTAGTTTAGTGTGGGGAGAGATATTTAGTTTAGTATGGGTAGAGATATTTAGTTTAGTATGAGGAGAGATATTTAGTTTAGTGTGGGGAGAGATATTTAGTTTAGTATAGGGAGAGATATTTAGTTTAGTATGAGGAGAGATATTTAGTTTAGTATGGGGAGAGATATTTAGTTTAGTATAGGGAGAGATATTTAGTTTAGTATGGGGAGAGATATGTAGTTTAGTATGGTGTGGGGAGAGATATTTAGTTTAGTATGGGGAGAGATATTTAGTTTAGTATGGGTAGAGATATTTAGTTTAGTGTGGGGAGAGATATTTAGTTTAGTATGGGGAGAGATATTTAGTTTAGTGTGGGGAGAGATATTTAGTTTAGTGTGGGGAGAGATATTTAGTTTAGTATGGGGAGAGATATTTAGTTTAGTGTGGGGAGAGATATTTAGTTTAGTAAGGGGAGAGATATTTAGTTTAGTATGGGGAGAGATATTTAGTTTAGTGTGGGGAGAGATATTTAGTTTAGTAGGGGGAGAGATATTTAGTTTAGTATGAGGAGAGATATTTAGTTTAGTATGAGGAGAGATATTTAGTTTAGTATGGTGTGGGGAGAGATATTTAGTTTAGTGTGGGGAGAGATATTTAGTTTAGTATGGGGATAGATATTTAGTTTAGTATGGGGAGAGATATTTAGTTTAGTGTGGGGAGAGATATTTAGTTTAGTGTGGGGAGAGATATTTAGTTTAGTATGGGGAGAGATATTTAGTTTAGTGTGGGGAGAGATATTTAGTTTAGTGTGGGGAGAGATATTTAGTTTAGTGTGGGGAGAGATATTTAGTTTAGTGTGGGGAGAGATATTTAGTTTAGTGTGGGGAGAGATATTTAGTTTAGTGTGGGGAGAGATATTTAGTTTAGTGTGGCGAGAGATATTTAGTTTAGTATGGGGAGAGATATTTAGTTTAGTATGGGGAGAGATATTTAGTTTAGTATGGGGAGAGATATTTAGTTTAGTGTGAGGAGAGATATTTAGTTTAGTAAGGGGAGAGATATTTAGTTTAGTATGGGTAGAGATAATTAGTTTAGTGTGGGGAGAGATATTTAGTCTAGTGTGGGGAGAGATATTTAGTTTAGTGTGGGGAGAGATATTTAGTTTAGTAGGGGGAGAGATATTTAGTTTAGTGTGAGGAGAGACATTTAGTTTAGTAAGGGGAGAGATATTTAGTTTAGTATGGGTAGAGATATTTAGTTTAGTGTGGGGAGAGATATTTAGTTTAGTGTGGGGAGAGATATTTAGTTTAGTAGGGGGAGAGATATTTAGTTTAGTATGAGGAGAGACATTTAGTTTAGTATGTGGAGAGATATTTAGTTTAGTATGGGGAGAGATATTTAGTTTAGTATGGGGAGAGATATTTAGTTTAGTGTGGGGAGAGATATTTAGTTTAGTATGGTGTGGGGAGAGATATTTAGTTTAGTATGGGGAGAGATATTTAGTTTAGTATGAGGAGAGATATTTAGTTTAGTATGGGGAGAGATATTTAGTTTAGTATGGGGAGAGATATTTAGTTTAGTATGGGGAGAGATATTTAGTTTAGTATGGTGTGGGGAGAGATATTTAGTTTAGTATAGGGAGAGATATTTAGTTTAGTATGGGGAGAGATATTTAGTTTAGTATGAGGAGAGATATTTAGTTTAGTATGAGGAGAGATATTTAGTTTAGTGTGGGGAGAGATATTTAGTTTAGTGTGGGGAGAGATATTTAGTTTAGTGTGGGGAGAGATATTTAGTTTAGTATGAGGAGAGATATTTAGTTTAGTATGAGGAGAGATATTTAGTATGGTGTGGGGAGAGATATTTAGTTTAGTATAGGGAGATATATTTAGTTTAGTGTGGGGAGAGATATTTAGTTTAGTATGGGGAGAGATATTTAGTTTAGTGTGGGGAGAGATATTTAGTTTAGTATGGGGAGAGATATTTAGTTTAGTATGAGGAGAGATATTTAGTTTAGTATGGTGTGGGGAGAGATATTTAGTTTAGTGTGGGGAGAGATATTTAGTTTAGTATGGTGTGGGGAGAGATATTTAGTTTAGTGTGGGGAGAGATATTTAGTTTAGTATGGGGAGAGATATTTAGTTTAGTATGGGGAGAGATATTTAGTTTAGTATGGGTAGAGATATTTAGTTTAGTGTCGGGAGATATTTAGTTTAGTGTGGGGAGATATTTAGTTTAGTGTGGGGAGAGATATTTAGTTTAGTATGGGGAGAGATATTTAGTTTAGTATGGGGAGAGATATTTAGTTTAGTGTGGGGAGAGATATTTAGTTTAGTATGGGGAGAGATATTTAGTTTAGTATGGGGAGAGATATTTAGTTTAGTATGGGTAGAGATATTTAGTTTAGTGTGGGGAGAGATATTTAGTTTAGTGTGGGGAGAGATATTTAGTTTAGTATGAGGAGAGATATTTAGTTTAGTATGAGGAGAGATATTTAGTTTAGTATGGTGTGGGGAGAGATATTTAGTTTAGTATAGGGAGATATATTTAGTTTAGTGTGGGGAGAGATATTTAGTTTAGTATGGGGAGAGATATTTAGTTTAGTATGGGGAGAGATATTTAGTTTAGTATGGGTAGAGATATTTAGTTTAGTGTGGGGAGAGATATTTAGTTTAGTGTGGGGAGAGATATTTAGTTTAGTATGAGGAGAGATATTTAGTTTAGTATGAGGAGAGATATTTAGTTTAGTATGGTGTGGGGAGAGATATTTAGTTTAGTATAGGGAGATATATTTAGTTTAGTGTGGGGAGAGATATTTAGTTTAGTATGGGGAGAGATATTTAGTTTAGTGTGGGGAGAGATATTTAGTTTAGTATGGGGAGAGATATTTAGTTTAGTATGAGGAGAGATATTTAGTTTAGTATGGTGTGGGGAGAGATATTTAGTTTAGTGTGGGGAGAGATATTTAGTTTAGTATGGTGTGGGGAGAGATATTTAGTTTAGTGTGGGGAGAGATATTTAGTTTAGTATGGGGAGAGATATTTAGTTTAGTATGGGGAGAGATATTTAGTTTAGTATGGGTAGAGATATTTAGTTTAGTGTCGGGAGATATTTAGTTTAGTGTGGGGAGATATTTAGTTTAGTGTGGGGAGAGATATTTAGTTTAGTATGGGGAGAGATATTTAGTTTAGTATGGGGAGAGATATTTAGTTTAGTGTGGGGAGAGATATTTAGTTTAGTATGGGGAGAGATATTTAGTTTAGTATGGGGAGAGATATTTAGTTTAGTATGGGTAGAGATATTTAGTTTAGTGTGGGGAGAGATATTTAGTTTAGTGTGGGGAGAGATATTTAGTTTAGTGTGGGGAGATATTTAGTTTAGTGTGGGGAGAGATATTTAGTTTAGTATGGGTAGAGATATTTAGTTTAGTATGAGGAGAGATATTTAGTTTAGTGTGGGGAGAGATATTTAGTTTAGTATAGGGAGAGATATTTAGTTTAGTATGAGGAGAGATATTTAGTTTAGTATGGGGAGAGATATTTAGTTTAGTATAGGGAGAGATATTTAGTTTAGTATGGGGAGAGATATTTAGTTTAGTATGGTGTGGGGAGAGATATTTAGTTTAGTATGGGGAGAGATATTTAGTTTAGTATGGGGAGAGATATTTAGTTTAGTATGGGTAGAGATATTTAGTTTAGTGTGGGGAGAGATATTTAGTTTAGTATGGGGAGAGATATTTAGTTTAGTGTGGGGAGAGATATTTAGTTTAGTATGGGGAGAGATATTTAGTTTAGTGTGGGGAGAGATATTTAGTTTAGTAAGGGGAGAGATATTTAGTTTAGTATGGGGAGAGATATTTAGTTTAGTGTGGGGAGAGATATTTAGTTTAGTAGGGGGAGAGATATTTAGTTTAGTATGAGGAGAGATATTTAGTTTAGTATGAGGAGAGATATTTAGTTTAGTATGGTGTGGGGAGAGATATTTAGTTTAGTGTGGGGAGAGATATTTAGTTTAGTGTGGGGAGAGATATTTAGTTTAGTATGGGGAGAGATATTTAGTTTAGTGTGGGGAGAGATATTTAGTTTAGTGTGGGGAGAGATATTTAGTTTAGTATGGGGAGAGATATTTAGTTTAGTGTGGGGAGAGATATTTAGTTTAGTGTGGGGAGAGATATTTAGTTTAGTGTGGGGAGAGATATTTAGTTTAGTGTGGGGAGAGATATTTAGTTTAGTGTGGGGAGAGATATTTAGTTTAGTTTGGGGAGAGATATTTAGTTTAGTGTGGGGAGAGATATTTAGTTTGGTATGAGGAGAGATATTTAGTTTAGTGTGGGGAGAGATATTTAGTTTAGTATGAGGAGAGATATTTAGTTTAGTGTGGGGAGAGATATTTAGTTTAGTAGGGGGAGAGATATTTAGTTTAGTGTGGCGAGAGATATTTAGTTTAGTATGGGGAGAGATATTTAGTTTAGTATGGGGAGAGATATTTAGTTTAGTATGGGGAGAGATATTTAGTTTAGTGTGAGGAGAGATATTTAGTTTAGTAAGGGGAGAGATATTTAGTTTAGTATGGGTAGAGATAATTAGTTTAGTGTGGGGAGAGATATTTAGTCTAGTGTGGGGAGAGATATTTAGTTTAGTGTGGGGAGAGATATTTAGTTTAGTAGGGGGAGAGATATTTAGTTTAGTGTGAGGAGAGACATTTAGTTTAGTAAGGGGAGAGATATTTAGTTTAGTATGGGTAGAGATATTTAGTTTAGTGTGGGGAGAGATATTTTGTTTAGTGTGGGGAGAGATATTTAGTTTAGTAGGGGGAGAGATATTTAGTTTAGTATGAGGAGAGACATTTAGTTTAGTATGTGGAGAGATATTTAGTTTAGTATGGGGAGAGATATTTAGTTTAGTATGGGGAGAGATATTTAGTTTAGTGTGGGGAGAGATATTTAGTTTAGTATGGTGTGGGGAGAGATATTTAGTTTAGTATGGGGAGAGATATTTAGTTTAGTATGAGGAGAGATATTTAGTTTAGTATGGGGAGAGATATTTAGTTTAGTATGGGGAGAGATATTTAGTTTAGTATGGGGAGAGATATTTAGTTTAGTATGGTGTGGGGAGAGATATTTAGTTTAGTATAGGGAGAGATATTTAGTTTAGTATGGGGAGAGATATTTAGTTTAGTATGAGGAGAGATATTTAGTTTAGTATGAGGAGAGATATTTAGTTTAGTGTGGGGAGAGATATTTAGTTTAGTGTGGGGAGAGATATTTAGTTTAGTGTGGGGAGAGATATTTAGTTTAGTATGAGGAGAGATATTTAGTTTAGTATGAGGAGAGATATTTAGTTTAGTATGAGGAGAGATATTTAGTTTAGTATGGTGTGGGGAGAGATATTTAGTTTAGTATAGGGAGATATATTTAGTTTAGTGTGGGGAGAGATATTTAGTTTAGTGTGGGGAGAGATATTTAGTTTAGTATGGGGAGAGATATTTAGTTTAGTATGAGGAGAGATATTTAGTTTAGTATGGTGTGGGGAGAGATATTTAGTTTAGTGTGGGGAGAGATATTTAGTTTAGTATGGTGTGGGGAGAGATATTTAGTTTAGTGTGGGGAGAGATATTTAGTTTAGTGTGGGGAGAGATATTTAGTTTAGTATGGGTAGAGATATTTAGTTTAGTATGGGGAGAGATATTTAGTTTAGTATGGGGAGAGATATTTAGTTTAGTATGGGGAGAGATATTTAGTTTAGTATGGGGAGAGATATTTAGTTTAGTGTGGGGAGAGATATTTAGTTTAGTATGGGGAGAGAAATTTAGTTTAGTATGGGGAGAGATATTTAGTTTAGTATGGGGAGAGATATTTAGTCTAGTGTGGGGAGAGATATTTAGTTTAGTGTGGGGAGAGATATTTAGTTTAGTATGGGGAGAGATATTTAGTTTAGTATGGGGAGAGATATTTAGTTTAGTAAGGGGAGAGATATTTAGTTTAGTGTGGGGAGAGATATTTAGTTTAGTATGAGGAGAGATATTTAGTTTAGTATGGGGAGAGATATTTAGTTTAGTATGGGGAGAGATATTTAGTTTAGTAAGGGGAGAGATATTTAGTTTAGTGTGGGGAGAGATATTTAGTTTAGTATGGGGAGAGATATTTAGTTTAGTATGGGGAGAGAAATTTAGTTTAGTATGGGGAGAGATATTTAGTTTAGTATGGGGAGAGATATTTAGTCTAGTGTGGGGAGAGATATTTAGTTTAGTGTGGGGAGAGATATTTAGTTTAGTATGGGGAGAGATATGTAGTTTAGTATGGGGAGAGATATTTAGTTTAGTAAGGGGAGAGATATTTAGTTTAGTGTGGGGAGAGATATTTAGTTTAGTATGAGGAGAGATATTTAGTTTAGTATGGGGAGAGATATTTAGTTTAGTATGGGGAGAGATATTTAGTTTAGTAAGGGGAGAGATATTTAGTTTAGTGTGGGGAGAGATATTTAGTTTAGTATGAGGAGAGATATTTAGTTTAGTATGGGGAGAGATATTTAGTTTAGTAAGGGGAGAGATATTTAGTTTAGTGTGGGGAGAGATATTTAGTTTAGTGTGGGGAGAGATATTTAGTTTAGTAAGGGGAGAGATATTTAGTTTAGTGTGGGGAGAGATATTTAGTTTAGTATGGGGAGAGATATTTAGTTTAGTGTGGGGAGAGATATTTAGTTTAGTATGGGGAGAGATATTTAGTTTAGTGTGGGGAGAGATATTTAGTTTAGTATGGGGAGAGATATTTAGTTTAGTATGGGGAGAGATATTTAGTTTAGTATAGGGAGAGATATTTAGTCTAGTGTGGGGAGAGATATTTAGTTTAGTAAGGGGAGAGATATTTAGTTTAGTGTGGGGAGAGATATTTAGTTTAGTATGGGGAGAGATATTTAGTTTAGTGTGGGGAGAGATATTTAGTTTAGTATGGGGAGAGATATTTAGTTTAGTATGGGGAGAGATATTTAGTTTAGTAGGGGAGAGATTGTCAATCATGAAAGGCAAGATTTATTTCCAGTGCAAAGCTTTCTTTGCTCCTCATCTCCATTCTTGAAAACACTTGTTAGGGTTTAGCAACTTCTAAATGACAGATTTAGCCACATAATTACAAGATTAAAGCTGTGTCTTTTGAATTGCCTTTTTTTGTTCAGTTATTTTTTTCTTGAAACAATTTACTGTTCAAAGAAAAAAAGACTTCATTGGGGTTATCTGGGTTTCTCAACTCCACAATACGTACATCTCATTGGAGTTGCATGTTGAGGAGCACCTTCAGCGTGTCACATGATTACTAATCCCTTCAAAAACCACTGTCTCTCTAGGACATGTTTTATAACAACTAGGAATTATAGGAGATGATTTAGCCAGAGAAGCCTGCAAAACAGGGCCTATTTTGTTTTCATGGGGTGTTATCCACTATATTCAGACAGACAGACAGATGCACAGACACAATCAGAGACAAGAAGACCGACAGGGAGCAGAATAGCTGATGTGCAGAATAGCTGATGTGATTTGGCTTAATCAGGCCTGGGCTCTGTAATCATAGCTGACTACTTGGCTGATGCTAATTCCGTTCACGTTAATTGCAATCAGCTCCTTGTTTGACATGAAAGCAAGGTTGTTGAGCAACTATTTATGATGCCAGGGCCGTCTGATGGCAGTCTGTGATTGTGTGAAGGAGTTGATCAGATAAGTGCAGACATTGACTTGAGTGACAGCGGCACACCACTTCCACATAGTTTATACTTATGATAACTGCCTGACGCTTCCAATGTCAAAGCCACTCCAATGTGAGAGATGACCTGGAAGTGAATTTAGAATGGCTGCGTGGAGAAAGAATGATACTGACAGGCCTTGAACATACCTTTGTCTATCATGGAATATTCCCTTTTCTCTCTCTCTCTCACTCTGGGTGAAGGCTTGGCCAAGGCAGCTCACTTTATTTATTTTCAGGGTCTAGAGGAGTAAGAACAACTCTGTTACCGGATGTTGTAATGCATGCCGCCCAAAGAAACATGTTCCCTCCTAACACATGGTGAATGTAATGTACGTTAGTTGTCCGTCCTGGGTGGGCAGGAGGTTTAGTGCTTGGACTGTAGTATGTTGAATGATCAATAGAGGGACAGTATGACAGGTTAGAGGAAGAAGCAGGGAGAGGATGTCTGGTAGAGAGGTGGGGAAATGAGCACAGCGGGGATTACTGGAAAAGAAACAGTACTTTGTGTCAACATTTAAATGGTTCCGATTATACTTTAGCTTGTCTTTTTATAACATCCGCTTGGCTCTCTAAGACGTCTCCCCTGTTACGTATGTGTTGTTTGTGAATTACCTCTACATGCTGTTTTGTTTTTAAGCACAGTGAAAAGCCTGCTGGGTCGGGCCTCTCTCCTCTGTCTCACACATCCACACACAAATACTCTCACATGCTGTACAGACACATACACACTTGGCACACTCAATATTTTCACACACGGACACTGACAGACAGGCTCTTAGAGACACATGCACACATACACTTTAACACACACATACTGCCAGTCACCAGGACATGGTCTCCCCTGAGATATGTTGTGTTGCAGCCAGCTGCCCAGCCAGGCTGAGTGTTTGTGCTCTGCTGCCTGCCAATGAGTCAACTGGTGCTGCTGTACCCTCCGCTCAGTCCCCCTCCCTTCCCAGCAGAGAACCAGGTGACGGGCATCATTAGCCTTATTCTCCTGCCACTGCAGTGGATCCAGTTACAATTGGTTTTAACGCCACCACATTATTCTACACTAAGGCAGGCGATGACATGGGCCGTATGGTGTGTGTGTGCGTGTGTGCGTGCATGTGTGCATACTTTGGAGGCTATTTTATGTCTAAAACACCATTTGACCATCAGAGCAGTCTAACAGATCAGTGTAGCACGCCATCACACTCAGAATGACAAAACACGGTCTGTTGTTGTTGTCTTGTGAAGTCACTCAAAGCTCAGAGTTGAGTTGAGTGCTCAGTGGATATTGCAAAGGTCATAATCATGTCTCTCATCGTCTGTATGAGGAGAAAGCATATTTGAAAACACAGTAACTCAGTTTATTAGGAGTGCTTCTTTTTGTGGAGGGAACATGAAAATGATTATAAACCAGTACATCAAGAAGAACATCTTTGTTGACTTCTGCTTCCTTTGAACCAAACAGAAAAATGCAGTGTGGGCTGGAGTCAGTGGTCTGCTAGCCGTGACCTCACTTCAGAGCCAGGAGTTAACTCATTTTAAAGGCTACTTCATGCTATATTATGGCCCTGATAAAAGGGAAGCTTGTCTTCTCTCAGTGCCACTCTGAGAGTGGCTGTGCTTTTGTCTCCTACTCACTTATTTTTTTCCCCCCTCCGTGTCTCTCTCGGAGACTGGATGGACTGCCTGTGAGATTAGGAACCTTCAACACACCCCACTGTGTTCCTGTCACTAAGGATTGAGAGCAGAATGAGGATAGGAATATAGCATGACTTGAATGCAATGACTAATTCATAAACAACATATTAACTGATAATCAACTGTTTATAAACCCTTTACAAATGACCCCAGGGGCAGACTAGGACCAAAAATCAACCCTAGCATTTCTAACAGAAAGGCCCATTTATTTGCTGGAGGCTCCCACACAGGACCATTATTTTCAGTAAAAAATGACAGGCCCACTAGGCTAAAAAGGTACCAGCCCACCTGGCTGCCCCTGAGTTACTCCCTTAAAGAAACGTATTGTAAGGTATTGCCTATAGAACCAGATAAATATATATTTTTAATGGTGCAGGAGACTGATATTGATATTCTTTTTGTAAGGAAACCCAGTCATCCTTCAGTGGGCACTGATACATGTATGTCTGTGTAGGAAGTGATTTGTGTTGAATGTTATATGTGTGATCGTGTTGGCACGGACGGAAATGATTTTCTCTTACTCTTCCTTTCCCCCCAGAAAACAGATCCTTTAGTTTGAATCTCTCCCTTTAATCTGTCCAGACAATCACTCATACGGGCATGATGAGGATTACTGGAGAAAGCCATTCTATAGTCCAGAAACAATGTCCACTATTGTAATGGGGTGCGTAACTGGTGGGAGGGAAGTCAGACGCAGGAGAGCAGAACTAGATAATAGCCGGAGCAGTTTAATTTCAAAACCAAAGGCATAAAGCATAAACCAACATGGGCACAAAACCCGACGCGCACCAGTTAACATGTGCACCTACAACAAACAATTCCACACAAAGACATTGGAGGAATAGAGGGTTAAATACACCACACTTAATGAGGGAAATGATAACCAGGTGTGTAGGAAAACAAGACAAAACCAATGGAAAATGAAAAGTGGATCGAAGATGGCTAGAAGACCGGTGACGCCGAACGCCGCCCGAACAAGGAGAGGAACCGATTTCGGTGGAAGTCGTGACAACTATCTATTACGCTCACCAGCCACTGAGTTTGATGTGAAGAATTATGTATAGTAATGTATAGTTTCGCTTATTTTTTCATAGCTTTGTACTGTTTGCATGTGCTAGTGTGTGCATTTGTGAGTGTGAAAAAATGTGGGTTGAAGTCATAAAACTCAATGAGGGTATTTTTTAACTCTGCTACATGTGCGTGCTTGTGTGTCGATGTTGTTCAGGGCAAGGCTGTGGAGGCGGGAATATGTGAGAATGGTTGATGAACCACTGAGCACTGCCTGGGTTTAGGGCTAGGAAAGGAGGCCAGGCCTGAGGTTAGCACTGAGGGTAGTAGGGCTTACACAAATATGTCCCTCCCTCCCTCTCATGGACCAGCAAACTAAAGAGACGAGGGCACACGGATATCGCCTACTAAGTCTATTTTAATGCAGAGCTCCAAAATAACATAGAACTAGAGCATGGCTAGACCACGGCTGTCCTGACAAATGTCTTAGAAATTACACTGTTGGAGAGTAGTAGTAGCTTTATCAACACTGTGAAACTCTTCTAGAATCTGTTAGACAGACGGAACACATGGAGGGAGAGAGGAGAGGCACGAAACCAAGGTCATGCAGACTGCAGAGAGAGAAATTATTCAGCAACTTTTGGTAGGAGGGTGAGAAAATAATATCAAATCAAAATGTAAATAAAGTTAATTGGTTGTGTACACAGTTTAGCAGATGGTATAACGGGTGCAGTGAAATGCATGTATTTCTATCACCTCACAGTGCAGTAAAATGACAAACAAGTCAACAAATAACAAAAAACTAGAAGCAAGAAATCAAGAATGTCTGAACGAATCCAATTAACTACCCAAATAACGCTGTACCTGTTACGGTGCGTGAATGAGGACCCAAAAGCGAATTAACGTAAACAGAGCTTCTTTAATAACAAAACAAAACGTAGGCTCAGATGGACCGGCAGGTTCCGACAGGACAGGACAAGGTTGCAGCAAACATGACGATAGTCTGGTTCAGGCATGAACAACACAAACAAGAATCCGACAAAGACAGGAGCAGAAACAGAGAGAGATATAGAGGACTAATCAGAGGGAAAAAGGGAACAGGTGGGAAAAGGGGTGACGAGGTAGTTAGGAGGAGACAAGGCACAGCTGGGGGAAAGAGGGGGAGAAAAGGTAACCTAACAACGACCAGCAGAGGGAGACAGGGTGAAGGGAAAGGACAGAAACAAGACACAACATGACAGTACATGACAGTACCCCCCCACTCACCGAGCGCCTCCTGGCGCACTCGAGGAGGAAACCTGGCGGCAACGGAGGAAATCATCGATCAGCGCACGGTCCAGCACGTCCCGAGAGGGAACCCAACTCCTCTCCTCAGGACCGTACCCCTCCCAATCTACTAGGTACTGATGACCACGGCCCCGAGGACGCATGTCCAAAATCCTACGGACCCTGTAGATGGGTGCGCCCTCGACAAGGATGGGGGGGGGGGGGGGGGAAGACGAGCGGGGGCGCGAAGAACGGGCTTGACACAGGAGACATGGAAGACCGGGTGGACGCGACGAAGATATCGCGGAAGAAGAAGTCGAACTGCGACAGGATTAATGATCCGAGAAATACGGAACGGACCAATGAACCGCGGGGTCAACTTGCGAGAAGTGGTCTTAAGGGGAAGGTTCTGAGTGGAGAGCCAAACTCTCTGACCGCGACAATATCTAGGACTCTTAGTTCTACGCTTATTAGCAGCCCTCACAGTCTGCGCCCTATAACGGCAAAGTGCAGACCTGACCCTCTTCCAGGTGCGCTCGCAACGTTGGACAAAAGCCTGAGCGGAGGGGACGCTGGACTCGGCGAACTGAGATGAGAACAGCGGAGGCTGGTACCCGAGGCTACTCTGAAAAGGAGATAGCCCGGTCGCAGACGAAGGAAGCGAGTTGGGGGCGTATTCTGCCCAGGGGAGCTGTTCTGACCAAGACGCAGGGTTGCGAAAAGAAAGACTGCGTAAGATGCGACCAATAGTCTGATTGGCCCGTTCTGCTTGACCGTTAGACTGGGGGTGAAAGCCGGAAGAAAAACTGACGGAAGCCCCAATCAAACGGCAAAACTCCCTCCAAAATTGAGACGTGAATTGCGGACCTCTGTCCGAAACGACGTCTGACGGAAGGCCATGAATTCTGAAAACATTCTCGATGATGATTTGTGCCGTCTCTTTAGCAGAAGGAAGCTTAGCAAGGGGAATAAAATGAGCCGCCTTAGAGAACCTGTCGACAACCGTAAGAATAACAGTCTTCCCCGCTGACGAAGGCAGTCCGGTGACAAAATCTAAGGCGATGTGAGACCACGGTCGAGAGGGAATGGGAAGCGGCCTGAGACGGCCGGCAGGAGGAGAGTTACCGGACTTAGTCTGCGCGCAGACCGAACAAGCAGCCACGAAGCGACGCGTGTCATGCTCCCGGGTGGGCCACCAAAAGCGCTGGCGAATGGAAGCAAGCGTACCCCGAACGCCAGGGTGGCCGGCTAACTTGGCAGAGTGAGCCCACTGAAGAACGGCCAGACGAGTAGGAACGGGAACGAAAAGAAGGTTCCTGGGACAAGCGCGCGGCGACGGAGTTTGAGTGAGTGCTTGCTTTACCTGCCTCTCAATTCCCCAGACAGTCAACCCGACAACACGCCCCTCAGGGAGAATCCCCTCGGGGTCAGTGGAGGCTACTGAAGAACTGAAGAGACGAGATAAAGCATCAGGCTTGGTGTTCTTAGAGCCCGGACGATAAGAAATCACGAACTCGAAACGAGCGAAAAACAGCGCCCAGCGCGCCTGACGCGCATTAAGTCGTTTGGCAGAACGGATGTACTCAAGGTTCCTATGGTCAGTCCAAACGACAAAAGGAACGGTCGCCCCCTCCAACCACTGTCGCCATTCGCCTAGGGCTAAGCGGATGGCGAGCAGTTCGCGGTTTCCCACATCATAGTTACGTTCCGACGGCGACAGGCGATGAGAAAAATACGCGCAAGGGTGGACCTTGTCGTCAGAGAAGGAGCGCTGAGAAAGAATGGCTCCCACGCCCACCTCTGACGCGTCAACCTCGACAATGAACTGTCTAGAGACGTCAGGTGTAACAAGGATAGGTGCGGATGTAAAACGATTCTTGAGGAGATCAAAAGCTCCCTGGGCGGAAACGGACCACTTAAAGCACGTCTTGACAGAAGTAAGGGCTGTGAGAGGGGCTGCCACCTGACCGAAATTACGGATGAAACGACGATAGAAGTTCGCGAAGCCGAGAAAGCGCTGCAACTCGACGCGTGACTTAGGGACGGGCCAATCAATGACAGCTTGGACCTTAGCGGGATCCATCTTAATGCCTTCAGCGGAAATAACAGAACCGAGAAATGTGACGGAGGAGGCATGAAAAGAGCACTTCTCAGCCTTCACAAAAAGACAATTCTCTAAAAGGCGCTGGAGGACACGTCGAACGTGCTGAACATGAATCTGGAGTGACGGTGAAAAAATCAGGATATCGTCAAGGTAAACGAAAACAAAGATGTTCAGCATGTCTCTCAGGACATCATTGACTAATGCCTGAAAGACAGCTGGAGCGTTAGCGAGGCCGAAAGGAAGAACCCGGTATTCAAAGTGCCCTAACGGAGTGTTAAACGCCGTCTTCCACTCGTCCCCCTCCCTGATGCGCACGAGATGGTAAGCGTTACGAAGGTCCAACTTAGTGAAAAACCTGGCTCCCTGCAGGATCTCGAAGGCTGAAGACATAAGAGGAAGCGGATAACGATTCTTCACTGTTATGTCATTCAGCCCTCGATAATCTATGCAGGGGCGCAGGGACCCGTCCTTCTTCTTAACAAAAAAAAACCCCGCTCCGGCGGGAGAGGAGGAGGGGACTATGGTACCGGCGGCAAGAGCTACAGACAAATAATCTTCGAGAGCCTTACGTTCGGGAGCCGACAGAGAGTATAGTCTACCCCGGGGGGGAGTGGTTCCCGGAAGGAGATCAATACTACAATCATACGACCGGTGTGGAGGAAGAGAGGTGGCCCTGGACCGACTGAACACCGTGCGCAGATCGTGATATTCCTCCGGCACCCCTGTCAAATCACCAGGCTCCTCCTGTGAAGAAGAGACAGAGGAAACAGGAGGGATAGCAGACATTGAACATTTCACATGACAAGAGACGTTCCAGGAGAGGATAGAATTACTAGACCAATTAATGGAAGGATTATGACAAACTAGCCAGGGATGGCCCAAAACAACAGGTGTAAAAGGTGAACGAAAAATTAAAAAAGAAATGGTTTCGCTATGATTACCAGAAACAGTGAGGGTTAAAGGTAGCGTCTCACGCTGAATCCTGGGGAGAGGACTACCATCCAGGGCGAACAAGGCCGTGGACTCCCTTAACTGTCTGAGAGGAATGTCATGTTCCCGAGCCCAGGTCTCGTCCATAAAACAGCCCTCCGCCCCAGAGTCTATTAAGGCACTGCAGGAAGCTGACGAACCGGTCCAGCGTAGATGGACCGACAAGGTAGTGCAGGATCTTGAAGGAGAGACAGGAGTAGTAGCGCTCACCAGTAGCCCTCCGCTTACTGATGAGCTCTGGCTTTTACTGGACATGAAGTGACAAAATGACCAGCAGAACCGCAATAGAGACAGAGGCGGTTGGTGATTCTCCGTTCCCTCTCCTTAGTCGAGATGCGGATACCTCCCAGCTGCATAGGCTCAGCACCCGAGCCGGCAGAGGAAGATGGTAGTGATGCGGAGAGGGGGGCAACGGAGAACGCGAGCTCCTTTCCACGAGCTCGGTGACGAAGATCAACCCGTCGCTCAATGCGAATAGCGAGTTCAATCAAGGAATCCACGCTGGAAGGAACCTCCCGGGAGAGAATCTCATCCTTTACCTCTGCGCGGAGACCCTCCAGAAAACGAGCGAGCAAAGCCGGCTCGTTCCAGCCACTGGAGGCAGCAAGAGTGCGAAACTCAATAGAGTAGTCTGTTATGGATCGATTACCCTGACATAGGGAAGACAGGGCCCTGGAAGCCTCCTCCCCAAAAACAGATCGATCAAAAACCCGTATCATCTCCTCCTTAAAGTCCTGATACTGGTTAGTACACTCAGCCCTTGCCTCCCAGATTGCCGTGCCCCACTCACGAGCCCGTCCAGTAAGGAGAGATATGACGTAGGCGACACGAGCAGTGCTCCTGGAGTAAGTGTTGGGCTGGAGAGAAAACACAATATCACACTGGGTGAGGAACGAGCGGCATTCAGTGGGCTCCCCAGAGTAACACGGCGGGTTATTGATTCTGGGCTCCGGAGATTCGAAAGCCCTGGAAGTGGCCGGTGGATCGAGGCGGAGATGGTGAACCTGTTCTGTGAGGTTGGAGACTTGGGTGGCCAGGGTCTCAACGGCATGTCGAGCAGCAGACAATTCCTGCTTGTGTCTGCCTAGCATCGCTCCCTGGATCTCGACGGCTGAGTGGAGAGGATCCGAAGTCGCTGGGTCCATTCTTGGTCGGATTCTTCTGTTACGGTGCGTGAATGAGGACCCAAAAGCGAATTAACGTAAACAGAGCTTCTTTAATAACAAAACAAAACGTAGGCTCAGATGGACCGGCAGGTTCCGACAGGACAGGACAAGGTTGCAGCAAACATGACGATAGTCTGGTTCAGGCATGAACAACACAAACAAGAATCCGACAAAGACAGGAGCAGAAACAGAGAGAGATATAGAGGACTAATCAGAGGGAAAAAGGGAACAGGTGGGAAAAGGGGTGACGAGGTAGTTAGGAGGAGACAAGGCACAGCTGGGGGAAAGAGGGGGAGAAAAGGTAACCTAACAACGACCAGCAGAGGGAGACAGGGTGAAGGGAAAGGACAGAAACAAGACACAACATGACAGTACATGACAGTACCAGTAATCTAAATGCAATCTACGCGTATAGACACCAAAAATATATACTAAGAATGATATGTGCAGCAGTAGATGTATTACAGTGAGCTATGTCAAGAATCCAGAATAAAAATAAAAATATTTGTTGTGTATAAGCAGTATGACAAAAATACAATGTACAGTAGTAGAAATATTAGAATGAGCTATGTGAAGAATACAGTATAGGAATACACAGTGTGAAAAACAGTATAAAAGAAATGGGAAGCGTCCAGTGATTAATGTCTCTATGTACAGTGTATTCGGAAAGTATTCAGACCACTTGACTTTTTCCACATTTTGTTACGTTACAGCCCTGTTCTAAAAATGTATTCAATAGTTCTTTTCCCTCATCAATCTACACACCATACCCCATAATGACAAAGCAAAAACAGGTTTTATATATACATGTGTATAAATGTATATATATATAAAAAAAACTGAAATACCACATTTACATGTGTATTCAGACCCTTTACTCAGTACTTTGTTGAAGGACTTTTGGCAGCGATTACAGTCTTAGTCTTCTTAGGTTTGATGCTACAAGTTTGGCACACCTATATTCTCAGAGTTTCTCCCATTCTTCTCTGCAGATCCTCTCAAGCTCTGTCAGGATGGATGGGGAGCATCGCTGCACAGCTATTTTCAGGTCTCTCCAGAGATGTTCAATGGGGTTAAAGTCCGGGCTCCGGCTGGGCCACTTCTGCGTTGTCTTAGCTGTGTGTTTAGGGTCATTGTCGCCCTAGTCTGAGTTCCTGAGTGCTCTGGAGCAGGTTTTCATAAAGGATCTCTCTGTACTTTTGTGCCGTTCATATTTCCCTCGATCCTGAGTAGTCTCCCAGTTCCTGCTGCTGAAAAACATCCCCACAGCATGATGCTGCCACCACCATGCTTTACCGTAGGGATGGTGCCATGTTTCCTACAGACGTGACGCTTGGCATTCAGGCCAAATAGTTCAATCTTGGTTTCATCAGACCGAGGAATCTTGTTTCTCATAGTCTGAGAGTCCTTTAGGTGCCTCTTGGCAAAGTCCAAGCGGGTTGTCATGTGCCTTTTACCGAGGAGCTGCTTCCGTCTGGCCACTCTACAATTAAAGGCCTGATTGGTGGAGTGCTGCAGAGATGGTTGTCCTTCTGGAAGGTTCTTCTATCTCCACAGAGGAGATAGAAGAAGCTCTGTCAGAGTGACCATCGGGCTTTTGGTTACCTCCCTAACCAAGGCCCTTCTCCTCCGATTGCTCAGTTTGGCTGGGCAGCCAGCTCTAGGAAGAGTTTTGGTGGTTCCAAACTTCTTCCTTTTAAGAATGATGGAGGCCACTGGGTTCTTGGACTTTCAATTGTCTAAAAAAATGTTGGTACCCTTGCTCTGCCATGCACTGTCAACTGTGGGACCTTATATAGACAGGTGTGTGCCTTTCCAAATCATGTCCAATCCATTGAATTTACCAACTTGAATTTACCACAATCAAATTGTAGAAATATCTCAAGGATAATCAATGGAAACAGGATGCACCTGAGCTCAATTTCAAGTCTCCTAGCAAAGGTTCTGAATACTTACTGTATGTAAATAAGGTATTTCTGTTTATTATTTGTAATACATTTTCAAATTTTTCTAAAAACCTGTTTTCGCATGTCATTATGGGGTATTGTGTGTGGATTGATGAGGATTTTTTTTATTTAATCCATTTTAGAATAAGGCTGTAAAGTAACAAAAAGTGGAAAAGTCAACAGCTCTGAATACGTTCCGAATGTACTGTACATGGGGCAGCAGAGTTGGCTGTATGTGTGTGCATGTAAGTACAGGAGTCTGCGTGTGTGTGAACTTTTGTGTGTGTTTTGTGTGAGTGAGTCTATCTTTGTCTGTTACTACAGGATATTGTGTAATGGCTGTTCAACAGTCTGATGGCTAGAAAATAACATCTGTTTTTCAGTCTTTCAGCCCAGGCTTTCATGTACTTGTACCATCTCTGTGTGCTAGATGGTAGCAAAGTGAACAGACCATGACTCCGGTGGCTGAGGTCCTTGATGATCTTCTTGCCCTTCCTTTGACACAGAGTGCTGTAAATGTCCTGGAGGGCAGGCAGCGTGCCCCCGGTGATGCATTGGACTGACCGCACCATCCTCTGAAGAGCCATTCGGTTGAGGGCAGTGCAGTTGCTGTACCAGGCAGTGATGCAGCCCGACAGAATGCTCTCAATGGTGCATCTGTAGAAGTTTCTGAGGGTCTTACGAGCCATGCCGAATTCTTCAGCCTTCTTCATCAAGGTGTCGGTGTGGTGGGACCATTTCAGGTCATCAGTGATGTGCACGCCAAGGAACTTGAAACTTTTGACACTCTCCACTGCGGCCCAGTTGATGTGGATTGGGGGTCACTGTCTCCTGTTCTCCACAATCAGCTCCTTTGTTTTTTTCTTGTTGACGGAGAGGTTATTTTCCTGGCATCACTCCGACAGGGCCCTAACCTCCTCCCTGTAGGCTGTCACCTTGTTGTTGGTAATCAGACCTACCACTGTCATATCGTCAGCAAACTTGATGATTGAGTTGGAGCAGTACGTAGCCGAACAGTCATGGGTGAACAGGGAGTACTGGAGGGGACTGAGCACACATCCCTGGGGGGCCCCAGTGTTGAGGATCAGCATAGCGGAGGTGTTGTTTCCAACCCTCACCACCTGGGGCCAGTCCGTCAGGAATTCTAGGACCCAGTTGCACAGGGAGGGGTTCCGACCCAGGGCCCTGAGCTTAGTGACAAGCTTGGAGGGCACTATGGTGTTGAAAGCAGAGCTGTAGTCGATGAACAGCATTCTCACATAGGTATTCCTTTTGTCCAGGTGGAAGGGTGGTGTGCAGTTCAACAGCGATTGCGTTGTCCGTGGATTGTTTTGGGCAGTATACAAATTGTAATGAGTCTAGGCTGTCAGAAAAGGTGGAAGTGAATTGGTCCTTGACTAGCCTCTCAATGCACTTCATGTTGACAGAGGTGAGTGCTACAGGGCGATAGTAATTTACCTTAGCTTTCTTGGATTCAAGAACAATGGTAGCATCTTGAAACAATGGTGGAAATCTTGAAGGAAGTGGGGACAACAGACTGGGATAGGGAGAGGTGAATATGTTTGTAAACACTCCAGTCAACTGGTCTGTCTGGGCCGGCAACCTTGCGAGGGTCAACACTCTTGAAAGTCCTACTCATGTCAGCTACAGAGATCGGGAGCCCGCCGTCCTCATGATCACCAAGGGCCCATGACAGCGGCTCTGTTGTTATCTTCGAAGCGGACAAAGAATATGTTAAGTTTGTCTGGGAGTGGGGCGTCAGTGTCCTCAACTTGGCTTGTTTTCCCTTTATAATCTCTGACTGTCTGAAGTTTGAGTTTATTTGTATTTTTACAGGGACAGTGCACATTAATCAACGTTTCAGTAAAAGTGCCAGTTTTAGCCAGCCGGCTAATTTGAAACCACAGTCCCTGGGCAGGTTATTAAAAACAATTACAATAACAATACAGACAAACAAAGAGCAGTGAGCACAATCAGAGCAACATAGGACAATCAACACTTATCACAAAAAGCAACAAAACTACATTTTTAAAAGCGACATTGTTTCTACACCTCACAAGCTACAGACAACAGATAACATGGAAAGTGGCAATACACAGCTAGGGATTATGTTCACAAGTCTCATTGGCCTTTAGCCTTGTCTTCATGTTTTATGTGAAGGTGTGATAGGTGGTGCAGTTGTGTGTGTCTGATGGCAGTGTGTTCCAGACATGGGAAGCTCTCAGTGCGAAAGCAGATTGACTAACGATGCTTTTCCTTAGGGGAACTATAGTCTCCTCTCATGGCAGACCTTGTGGATCTGCTGCCATGGGTTGAGTTTTCTGTTCAACAAAAGTACTAAGTGGAGGGTGAGCCAAGCCATTTAGAATTTGGTACAATATTTTCCCAACTCAGGAACTCATGCTTTCTGAGGATGTAACAGTGAGGATGGCTATTGGGCTTTCTATCAAGCACTTTGAGAGCCTGTTTGTAGACAGGCTGAATGGGTTTTAATGTTGTACAGCAAGCTTGGGCCCAACTAGTCAAGCAGTATGCTAACTGGGGGAGTATCATATAATTTAAGTACAGTTTTGCTACCTCTGTAGTCAAAAATGTTGTATGAATCGGTAATTAGCTAGGTTGAATTTGATTATTTTAGCTACCTTTTTCACCTGCTTTTTAAAAGAGGTTGGAATCAAGTATGATGCCAAGGTACTTAAAATCGGATACCACCTGGAGCTTCTTCCCTGACACATAGACATCTGGCTCAGTTGCCATCTTTGTGAAGAACATGCAGACTGTTTTTTTCACATTGAGATGCAAACATGAGTCACTGAGCCTTTTTGTAACATGGACCATTACAATAGTGAGTTGTTGTGCAGCTTGTTGTTTCCTCTTTGCATGCACATATATCACTGTACCATCTGCATACATTTGAACTTCAGACCCAGTAAAGACAGAAGGCAGGCAATTAATGTACAGGCTGAACAGGAGGGGCCCCAGTATTGACCCTTGGGGCACGCCCACATCATAGCTGAGAGTGGGAGACAGCTCATTGCTCACTGACACACTGGGTTCTGCCCTCAAGGTATGATTTCATCCATCTGTCGTGACTTGACTATAACATAATCTGAAGACGCTTATTTATCTAATTAACTAACTATGTTTAATTGTTACTCGATTAAATTAATCATGTAACAATTAACTCATTAGGATCTGGGGTACCACGAGAGTGGTTCTTTAAAGAGTTATCATCTCCCATTATCATCTCACAAATTAAACTCTAAAAGGTCTTTACCTATCACATCTATAAACAGTCAACTTATTAAACATAACCTCGTATCATATCATCATTCTGAACAGTCATAACCTCCTTGCATCTGCAAAAACCCAAGCCTTACTTATGATTCAGTACTACACATTGGTTTAATTATTTATTTACTAGCTAATTAAATGGGAACACAGGACTGGAGACATAATACTCTGAAAACAGGTCCCTAGCAGAATGACAACAACATTGATGCTTGTTAAAGAAGAGATGGAGAAGGACCGAGACACTTAACATTGATACATTCAGAAACTACTCTCACTTACAGTAACCATGTACTTTGCACACGAACCGCACACAAATTTACGTGAAATTCCTGGGTTCGCCGGGGGTCTCTCGGTGAACAGGGCAGCCTTGGAAAGGGGGTTGGGCCTTTTCGCAGAATGCTTGTAAGGCTCTGATTGTCTGAAATGGTTCTTCTGTTGTTCTCTTTCTTTGTAGTTGTCTGGTATCCGGTGACTTGTCGTGTAGTCCTGAACAAAACTACAGAGTTGACTTTCCTTCCATTCACTCTTGATGGGGCTTCTTTGAAAATAGGCTAGCCTGCCATATCGATGGTTTGAGCAGAGTAACAGGATGGTCCTACTTAAATTTGCTTTCGAAGATACTTTACTTAGGACAGCTAATCAGCCGTACAAGTGATTGTCTGGGAGGTGAGTTTATCGTCTCCACCTCGTGTAGAGATTCAAAGTTCAAACCACTTTAAACGTGCAGCTGCAGCTTCACGTCTTTCTGGTCTTAAAACATTATTTATACAGTTCACTCAACAAGGGCAGTTTCGACAGGCTGGCACGCTCCCTGACCTCACTCCGGGCGGTAACTACTCACTGTCCAAAGTTAGGTAAAACAATGATCTTTTATAGCTTCTCAAATCACATCCCTGTCTTAACAAAAACACATTCATCAATTTTCACTTACATGCACAATATATGCATATACATGCACAATATGCAGAATATGGAAACTTCATATATGTAGTGGGTATACTTTCCAAGTTACAGTATTTCCTTTATAACATTTTTAATGACATCACAAAATAACATTAGTGTTCTATAGATTGCCTCTGACCATTCCCCACATTCTATGATAGAAATATTGTTCCAGTATTCACTTTTGAATGTGACTAGAATGCCAACTCTCCATCCTCTCTTTTGGTGGCATCTTTTTGGTAGAGCACCTCGGATGAATGGAGCTGCTTCATATAGTCAAAACAAAGGATCCCGGTCTGGGAAGTTGAAATTGTGATGAGTGATCTCCAGTCTAATATCTAGAAGTTCTTGTCGGTTACAGGACATTATTTCGTAAACGTTCTGAGCAAATAAAGAAAGAATATAAAGGGAGCAAAAGAAAGAAAGATGATCTCACATTGTGTGAGAAAGAGAAGAGAACTAGGGTTGGAGTAGCAGCAGAAGCTGCAGTTGAAGTCTGAAGTTTACATACACCTTAGCCAAATACATTTAACTCAGTTTTTCACAATTCCTGACATTTAATCCTAGTACACAAATTCTCTGTCTTAGGTCAGTTAGGATCACCACTTTATTTTAAGAATGTGAAATGTCAGAATAATAGTAGAGAGAATGATTTATTTCAGCTTTTATTTCTTTCATCACATTCCCAGTGGGTCAGAAGTTTACATACTCTCAATTAGTATTTGGTAGCATTGCCTTGAAATTCTTTAACTTGGGTCAAACGTTTCGGGTAGCCTTCCACAAGCTTTCCACAATAAGTTGGGTGAAATTTGGCCCATTCCTCTTGACAGACCTGGTGTAACTGAGTCAGTTTTGTAGACCTTGCTCGCACACGCTTTTTCAGTTCTGCCCACAAATTTGCTGTAGGATTGATGTCAGGGCTTTGTGATGGCCACTCCAATATCTTGACTTTGTTGTCCTTAAGCCATATTGCCACAACTTTGGAAGTATGCTTGGGGTCATTGTCCATTTGGAAGACCCATTTGTGACCAAGCTTTAACTTTCTGGCTAATGTTTTATGTTTCTTCAATATATCCACATAATTTCTCTTTCTCATGATGCCATCTATTTTGTGAAGTGCACCAGTCCCTCCTGCAGCAAAGCACCCCCAAAACATGATGCTGCCACCCCCGTGATTCACAGTTGGGATGATGTTCTTCAGCTTGCAAGCCTCCCCCTTTTTCCTCCAAAAATAACGATGGTAAATATGGCCAAATAGTTATTTTTTTGTTTCATCAGACCAGAGGACATTTCTCCAAAAAGTACAATCTTTGTCCCCATGTGCAGTCGCAAACCATAGTCTGGATTTTTTTATAGAGGTTTTTGAGCAGTGGCTTCTTCCTTGCTGAGCGGCCTTTCAGGTTATGTGGATATAGGACTAATTTTACTGTGGATATAGATCATTTTGTACCTGTTTCCTCCAGCATCTTCGCAAGGTCCTTTGCTGTTGTTGAGATTGGGATTGATTTGCACTTTTCTAAAGCCATGACATCATTTTCTGGAATTTTCCAACCTGTTTAAAGGCACAGTCAACTTAGTGTATGTAAACTTCTGACCCACTGGAATAGTGATACAATGAATTATAAGTTAAATAATCTGTCTGTAAACAATTGTTGCAAACTTTACTTGTGTCATGCACGAAGTAGATGTCCTAACTGACTTGCCAAAACTATAGTTTGTTAACAAGAAATTTGTGGAGTAGTTGTAAAACAAGTTTTAATGACTCCAACCTAAGTGGGTGTAAACTTCTGACTTCAACTGTATGAACACATTTTTTTCAAAGTTATAGAAGTATAAATGACCAAAGTTACGATAGATTGACAGATTTTCTGTTAATTACCAAAATTACTAAAGGTTCCGGTAAATTACTGGTAGCTTTGCAACCCTATTTGAGACCCCCGCTTTCAAAGTCACTGAGATCTCTTCTTCTAGCCATGGCTGCCAAAATAATGGCCAACTTGGGCCTTTTTATACAGTACATGACCTTAAGCATGATGGGATGTTAATTACTTAATCCACTCAGGAACCACACCTGTGTGGAAGCACCTGCTTTCAATATACTTTGTATCCCTCATTTACTTAAGTGTTTTTTTGGGGGGGCAGTTACCTTGTTTTTCACTCTATACCTTTTGTCTTTGTCCAATACACAGTCTTTATTTAAAATGATACTGGTACCCCAACTGTTGGCCCGCGGGCCAAATTATTGCTTTATTTTTTTTAGTGTTGGACCTAAAAGACTGTAAACACACCAGGAAATCAGCTCCAAGTGATTTTAATTTTGGAAATGTATTCCCACGCATAATAGAGAGACACATGATTGTATAAAAATGTAAGGTTTGAAATGATCATGTTTTAATATTATATCTGTTTGGGATTCTTGTGGTCAAATTGTAGTCTACAAATTATTTGTAATTATATTCCGGCCCCCCGACCATCCACTCAACAAAGAAATCAGCCAGCGGCTGAATCTAGTTGATGATTGCCTCTGTATTATATGCATTGTGACACAGGATTACGCGTACGGTTGTTAGTGGCAGCTGTGTTCATTTGATGTAATCTTTTAGAGTTGAAAGAAGAGATTGATATTAGAGTTACGTAGGGTTTTAGGATGGAGAGAGACAGAGGGATATAGGATGGAGAGAGGGACACTTCTCTGGACTGAGCTTTCTGACAGAATGTGACATGGATCCCCTTCTCCAGCTGAACTGGACAGAAGAGGAGAGACCAGGCTACTGTAATCTCCAAGTACACTCTAATTGGATTGGAGGCCATGATGCAGAGTCCTTCAGACAAACAACAAACAGAGTCCTTCAGACAAACAGAGCCATCAATCATGCAGAGAGAGCTGCCTGCTAGGGGCAAGACAGGCGATAAGCCTGAGGTCTGGTTGACGGCCACGTCAGCCGGCGGCTGCACATTAACCGTGGGTAGAGTTTTTACAGATCCAATTATAGAGAACCCTCCATCACTCTGCCATGCCAGGGCAGTGCCCCCCGGCCCCAACCAACCTACCAACCCCCAGCAGCCCACCAGCGCTCACCTGCCTACCTGCCTCAGACACACACCCAGAATAGTAGCCAGCCATCCAAATCTCCCCATGCCCCCTCCTGCTGCCTGGTCTCTCCTAAAGCCTATGATAATATATAGCACTCAGGACTTTGATATTGCCCTCAAACTAGAGGTTAAAATAAAACCATGTTCTCTCCCTTGTTTGTGTTAGAGTAAATGCAAAAATATGCCGATGAGATATTTCTTGGTTAAAGTACAGAAATAGTTGAGGACAATTGTTCCTTGAAGTCCTGCCTCAGACCAAGAATACTTTTCTCCATGCCCCTCAGCCCCTCCACACCCCTCACCATCTATTTGTGTCTGTAAGTCAGCTGCTCTCTGTTCTGTCCATATTAAAAAGTCAAAATGATAGGTTCTGTGTCGGAGAAAAGGAGTGAGTCACTTCACAACAAAGAGAGAGAGAGAGAGAGTGAGCACAGCACACATCTGGCGAGAGAGAGAATTCTTTTCACCCTCCCTCTCAATTATTTCAGAGAAAAACAGCGAACAGCGTACTTGTCAATCTTTTCCCTTTTCAATAGCTAATGTTCTATCTATTCCCATGCTACTCAAAGTCAGCCAATTAATTCTATCAAGCTGTAGAAGTCATTTGGAATCACAGCGGGAGTATTGGAAAAGGAGAGTGTGGACTCTGCTGTGTATTGTTGAGAAATGGTCATCACCCAGTAAAAAAAAATTAGTCTGAATGTACCGGGGGTAATTTCCCATCTAGCGTTCAATTTGGCCTTTGTATGTTACATCTCATAGGAGAGAGGACAGGTGGGTGGGCATGACATTTATGAGACACTACAGAAGAAGAGGCTGAAAAGAGGCAGAGAGAAAGAATGTTCGTTAAAAAAAAAAAATAATACTATAAGACAGGAAGTCATCATTTGTCTCTATTCAAACCATAGCAGTAATGTTTGCATTCAGTGTTTTTATGTCGTGTGGTTTGCATGTATTCTGTTTGGAACGGTATATAATTTAAACAACATACTGTATATCATGTTTTTGTGGACATCTGTCCGGTTTACTCTGTTTGCGTGCTTGCGTGCATGTTTTGGGTACGTGTATGCATGAGTATGATAATGTTGGTGCCGGGTTGTGGTATGACAGTGTGTGATACATGTGTATGTCCCTTGAGAAAATAGATCTCCCAAGAGGCACCTCTTTCCATTTCCTAGTCTCCTTACTCCCGGCACTTCTTAGGCTCTCCTCTATAGAGTAAAACGTGTCTCTCTGGTCTATACTATATAATTAAACCTATGTCTATCTGGTCTATACTATATAGTTAAACCTGTGTCTGCTGAGAGAGATGAGCCACCTCCTCCTTAATCTCTCTAAAGGCTTTCCACTATTCATCACAACACCATCCCAGGCAGCTGGCTAGCGGCTGATTCCAGAACAGCTATCTTTGTCTGCTCCACAACAGAACACCAAACGAGGACACTGTGCTGCAAATGTAATGGAAAATTATATTTTGCACAACCTCAAGCGTGAAGCTGGAATGGTCTCTTCCTGGTGTGACTTTGAGCTACCAATGTCTTCCTACAGTCTTTGACGTCTCTTCACATTGTCTTGGGGAGCTGCAGCCAGAAAATTGAAAGGGAAGATTAGGGGAGGATGTTCCTGGAGGAAACAAAACATGGATGACAATATTGACGCGAGCACACAGAAATAAACCAGTCTGGTGTGGTGGACTGGAGAGAACTGGCCAGGTGAGGAAGTATCAAGAGGTGAATAATACTCTGGATTTATGCTCATTATTAAGGCATAAAACAGGTGCTTCTAATTCTAGCTTGAATAAAACTGCGGTAAATTCACAGGGATGGTAAAGTTGTATGTATAACATTGATCCTCTATATCTCCACTATAACACATCTTTCTATAACACTTCTCCTGTCATACCTGACAGTGACAGGCCTCATAACCCTGAATCAATGCCAACACTCTTCGTAGAAAGCATTTTATACCCTGGGGAATCACAGAGAAACATACACACACACATAGCAAAAGAGCATTCCTCCCTGTTGTGTTAGGACTCAGGACTTACCTTTTATGTCTCACATTTGAAACTCATATATTGAAAAGGGAAGAGAGGCGTCCTTTCACTAACTGTCACTCTCCCAGACACTGTAAGTGCTCAGCCTTTGTCTGTCAATGAGCGGCGGTTCCCTATATTTTCTCCTGTGCTGATAAATCATAATTACAATATGAATTGGCCATTTCAGGTTGGGGAATAATGGCTGCTTTGAGACGAGGGTGAAACAGTATATTTCAAGCCTTTGTTCGGGTCACTTTAAAAGTGAATTGAGCATTTTCTTTCACTGTCGTTCTTCCTGAAGTTGCAGTCTAAAGATATTCATAAATTATCTTTTTACGTTAGGTTATGTAATGTTTTGGTACAGTCTCAATACAATGAAAAAGGTACTCAATCTGAATTTTCAAAGCGGTAAGAAAGTACATGGTCATCTCTTATAATATTTGGAAATCTGAGAGAAAAATGTTGTGCAGAGAAGCATTGGGACTGGGGAGGTATATAGAAATGGAGGGAGGGTGAAAGAGAGATATTTCATGTACATTTCTCCCAGCAGCAGCAGCAGCAGCAGGCTTGGTGGCGGAGTGGAACGGGAGGTGGGAAGTGGAGCTGTTGGGTCAGTGCTGAAAGTGGGTTTGCTCTGGCGGGAAATAGCTATTTATGTAGCTGAAAATGGAGTGGGCCTTTCTGACATTTTCATACCCCTGCAGGCACCACTAACCTTCAGGAGAAAACGGAGAGATGAAAGAAAAAAGAGAGTGAGGGAGGGAGCGAGAGAGCAGGAAGAGGTTGAGGCAGGGAGAGGTAGAGGGAGGTATAGCTAGAGAGAAAGAGAGAGGGAGGGACAAGGGAGAGGGAGATGGATGGAGAGAAGTAAAGGGAAGAGGCATGTTTACATACAGTAGGTACAGTACACAGGAAGTTGCTGAGGGAAGCCATGTGTTTGATGTATTTGATACCATTCCACTTATTCTGCTCCAGCCTTTACCACAAGTCCGTCCTCCCCAACTCAGGTGCCACCAACATCCTGTGGTAAAGTAAGAGCTGTGGGCTACTAAAACAGACAGAGGTGGAGATGGTGAGGAATGGAGGGAGAGAGAATGAAGGCACTGTTGTGTTACTGACAGCATGATTCGGGCCGTAGCCTACTTGTGGTTTCTGTGAAAGGTTCAAACAATGAACATATTGTACCCAAAAAACCTCACCCAGTCTCTCAGTACAGAGCACTACTTAAATACCATTATCAAACCATTTCAACCCACTCAACCTTTAATATCATGCAATGATGCGTGTAAAGATAACGGCAACAGACTTTAAATGGATAAAGACTCTGTTTTACAATTGTAACCTTTTTCTCCCCCCCCCCCTCAATAAACTTGACAGGCAAATGTAGCACAGCATGAAGGGTCTCTCCCGTCTCTGTCTTGGTATGATTGCACAAGTATTTCCGAGCAAACTATCACTTATGTCAATAAATCGTTTGTGCCACGCAGCTATGGCTTCGTTTTCAATCATAGTGAGGGATTACAGCTTTTTTTGGGGGGGGGCAAATTGAAAATAGAAAATGGTAAAATGAAGGATTAGTGGAACGAATTGGGTTTGGTTTGCTAGTGTCTGGAACTATCAATGTTATTATTGCGACGCTTGGCTTGGCATGGAACACTGCATTATTTCACAATGAGTCCAATGATCACGTGGAATCACGTTATTCCTCCAGAGTGTGGAACCTGAGAGCACCGTTGGGCTTGCATGATGAAAAGGACAGTGAAGAAGATTCCACCATCAATAGCAATTTACACGGGGATTTCTGTGATGCGTTACGTGCATGTGTGTTGTTATTTACAATAGAATTCTAGATGTTCTGAATGAAGAGGGTGGGTTTCGTCCAAATTCTACAGCGAGATTTTAGCCAAAGATTGTGAACAGGTCCCGCTTGAGATGAGTCACTCTTTGAGCATGAGGTATGTTTCGTTGAACAAATGCTTGCGCACTTTTCAGGTGAAGTTAAGGGCAATTTCTAAGTCCATTGTAAACTTGTTTTTTGTTGTTGTTAGAAGTCTCACATTTCTTCCAGTGTTCTCATTTCTCAGTCTCTTTCACGTTCTTCAGCTGTTACAGAAATATTGTTCCTTTTCCTCTTGAAATCCACAAGAAAGAAACTCAACAAGCCTCCAATTCAACACCCACCTTGTCTCGGTCCAGAGCAGAACTGAGCCATCAGATATCTCCGGTAGAAACGACATGTACTTTCACCACTGGGACTCGACTTCACGCAACTTCAGAAGTCAAGGTACTTCAAACGTGTGTCTCAAATCAACAGGAAAGATACATTGAGACACAACATCAGTCCCTGGCTCGCAGGTAGGATGTGACGACCAGGGTGTCTGTGATGACCCAGAGGAGGATTGGGCCACTCAACCCCTATTAAATAGTCCGCCTCCAGAGTGCCTCTCTGCAGCCACTCAGTGCCACAGAGTGCAGTGGAGAAGGTACGTGACATTTCAGAGCCACCTTGCCCCTCTCCCCTGTGTCAAATAAAGCTTTATTTAATACAGCTCATTTCAGACATGGAATGCAACACAGTTTGTGCTTTACAGGTTGTCTTTTTTTGGCAGAAATATTTACTACACAACAAACATAAGATGAAAAGCAAAAGAATGACAAAACTGAACTACTAAAAAGCACCCTAAGGAAAAGAAAAGCTAAAAAAAATGTTTTAAGATGTCTTTTAAATATGTCCACGGTTTTTGCCCCAGTAACTGTGCTGCAGCATTCCTTTCTGTATGTTTTGCAGTTGACCAATGGCTTTCTTGGGTAGACCTGACAGGAGAGCGTTACAGTAGTCAAACCTGCTTGTAATAAAAGCATGGATGTGTCTCTCTGTATCAGCCTGAGAGAGAAACGGCCAGACCGTGGCAATGTTGTGGTAAAAAGCTATTTTGGTCGCATTCCTAATGTGGGATTCAAAATTTTGTTCAGAATCTAAAATAACACCCTTGTTTTTTTTTACCTGGTGTTTTATCTTTATTGCCTGTGAATTAAAATGTGCGGCTAGATTCTCTCTGTGCTTTGGCTCCAACAATAAGTACCTTAGTCTTGTCTTGATTTAGCATGAGGAAGTTGTGAGGCATCCAAGTATTTAAATCACTAATACAGTCTAAAATTTGTCTGTGGAGATAACATCCTCTGGTGAAACAGAAATGCAATGTTGTGTATCGTCTGCGTAGCAGTGAAAATCAATATAGTATAATATGATAACGCTGCCAAGAGGTAACATATATAAACTGAACAGTACCGGACCCAAAATCGAACCTTGTGGAACGCCACGTGATATGTATTGTTCACCAAGGGTGATAAAAAACTATCGACCAGTTAAATAGGGGGAGCAGGTAGCCCAGTGGTTAGAGCGTTGGGCCAGTAACCGAAAGGTTGCTAGATTGAATCCCCGAGCTGAACAAGGCAGTTTCCCCACTGTTCCTAGGCTGTCATTGTAAATAAGAATGTGTTCTTAGCTGATTTGCCTAGTTAAAAAAATTAAAAAGGTCCCAAACCAATTTAGAACTGGACCGGAGAGGCCAACCTACGTATCCAGTCTGTCCAGAAGGATATCATGGTCAACAGTGTCAAATGCAGCACTTAAATCTAAGAGTACAAGGACAGAGAGCTGTTTGGCATCTGTGTTGGCTGTAAGATCATTTACCACTTTAATTAATGATGTCTCTGTGCTGTGGTTGGCACGAAAACCAAATTAGAATTTTTCAAAAATAGAGTTGGCACTAAAACAACTATTTTGTTCTTTGAAAACCAATTTCTCTTGAGTTTTGCTTAAGAATGGAAGGTTGGAGATTGCACAAAAATTGCTAAGAGCTGAAGAATCTAGATTACATTTCTTCCGAAGGGGTTTCACGAAAGCAGTTTTTAGTGCCGTGGGGAAAGTGCCTGTGAACAGGAAGTGATTAACAATAGCTTGCACTCCTTCAGATATGCCATTAAAAACTCAGACCATTGAGCCTCTAAAGCAAAACACTCCACGTTACTTAGCCTGCATTTAAACAGGCCTTTATCCCAATGGCTTGAGAGAGCATACATAAGATTTTCTTACTGTGGAATAATAAAACGCATCTCCATATTTTGAGGACACTTGGTTTCTCCATCCCATGCGTCATAACCGTTTGGCTTGGTTTAGTTTTTTTCTAAAGTGGATGAGATCAAACTGATAATCATCACCTAGATGATTTATATTTTCGTAGAATCTATAATGTTATTCAACAGGCCATTTTGTAAAGCCACAGTGAGGTATTCTTTCATAGTATTATCAAGAGGTTTGCACACAGACACTTTACATGCCAGGGGGTGACTGTTCTCTAGGCCACTTCATAGACTGTAGTGCAGCTCTGAGCCCAAGGCCTTATTTTCAGGTGTGGGAGTATGCATTCCTGCTGCTTATTAATATGTATGTCGTTTTGTGAGTGTTCCTCTCCTGGCGGAATAAAAAGCTGTTAATGTTTAACATTGGGAGCACAGCGGCTCTGTACTGTACCATACCGTACCTCCAGCTGGCTCTCTGACAGACAGACACATGGCTGAGAAGACTATGTCCCAAATGGCACCCTGGTACCTACATAGTGCACTACTTTTCACCAAAACCCTATGGACCCGTGTCAAAATTAGTGCACTACAAAGGAAATAGGGTGCCATTTAGTTCATAGATAGCGTGTAGCTGTGAAAGTCACATGGAGAATGCAGCTCTGCGCTATTTGGTTAGGGTACTAATGGCCTGTCATACATCACAGTCTATGTGGTCATTGTTAGTGGACAGCTTCAGTACTTTAGTTTAGGGCCCTTTTAGTTGCCCCAGCTTGGCTCTCTCTTGATCAGTCACCTTTAGGAAGCTGAAGGATCCGGGACAGTGAGTCTTTCTGTCTAATCGATTATGTTTTATTACACAGTTTAATAGAAAGGCTCTGAGCCGGGGAGTAGCAGAGCTGCTGAGTCAAGTTTCAAGTTTTAATGTCACATGCTCAAGTACAGTGAAATGCCTTTCTCACAAACCCCAAATCGCAATAATCAATAACAATGTAATACTAGAAAAAAAACATAAGAAATAAGAAGAAATATGAAGAACACAATAAGTAAGCAAGTAAGCATACAGGGTCAGTTCCAATACCATATTTACAATGTGCAGGGATACTGGAGTGATGGAGGTAGATATGTATAGGGGTAAAGTGAATTGGAAACAGGATATAAGATTAACAGAGTAGCAGCAGTGTGTGTGTGTGTGTGTGTGTGTGTGTGTGTGTGTGTGTGTGTGTGTGTGTGTGTGTGTGTGTGTGTGTGTGTGCGTGTGCGTGTGCGTGCGTGCGTGCGTGCGTGCGTCGTAGTCAGTATAAATGTATGTGCGAGTGAGCAGAATGGGAGTGTTGGAGTGAGAGTGTAGGGCCCTGTGAGTGTGCATAGAGACAGTGCAAAAAAACAAAAACAAAAAGGTCACTAAGGATACAAGGTTAACTCAGATAGTCCGTGTAGCTCTTTTGTTAGCTACTTATCAGTCTTACTGCTTGGGGATAGGAGCTGTTCAAGACTTGATGCCAGACTTGATGTACTGAGTCTGTCCAGTCCTCCTGAGGTATAGGTCAGGTGTTTGATTCACACACGTCAGGTGCATGCATCCATTGCCTACTAGCAGGACAAGGTCAGGCCATGTGTGGGTGCAGATGATGATGATGTGTTTTGTGAGGGAGAATGTTACAGTACTTTGTTCCAGCTTCAGCCATACTGACTGACCTGCCAGGCATAATTATGTGTGTTTATGTGCTTTCTCGTCCTACACAGTTGCAAAAATGACAACAGCTCCATTCAGAATATAAAGTAGGAGCCTACCTGTTGGCTCTTGGTCCTTCTCCTCTAACTTTTCATTCCATCATTTTAATTCCATCTTCCTCCTTTGTTTAGATATCTCCTAACCTTTGCCCCACACGGGGGCTCTGTGACTGTAGCCTATTGCCGCTTTGATGACTTGTGATTGGCTAACAATAAGCTGCACACTTCACTCTCGGGAAGAGCAAAGAGCAGTAATATCATGTCCTTCTGGACAAGTCAATTAAAATTACACATACCCGAGACAGTGACAATCAGACACGTGACATTAATTTGAATTCTGGATCCGGACCCGCTCGGATCGCAGATCAGGTCTCGAGTATTTGGGTACAGGTGGATCCGTGAAGACCTCTAGTTCATATCCAGAGTTTTATTGTCTTTTGGTCAGCACCCCACATTAGCATACTCACACAGACAAGAAGTGATCTTCATGGATATTGCAGATGCACACACAACACTTCTAGATTAAAACCCACTGGTTGGCAGCCAAACGTCTTCATCTGTCGACAACGATAGCCACTCTGAAATGTGCATTCGGGCATTCTGATTGGTGGAAACCAGGAAGCTGTGCTAGATAGCTGAGAAGGGGAGAAAACACCCTAACAGGAATGTGGGTAAAGTCATGTGCACAGGCATGGCCTTTTTTTACAATGATTGTGTGTGTGTGTAAGAGAGAGAGATATGTAGGTGGTTGGATTCCATGTTAGATATACCAAGGGTATTCACATTGCCTCCTGCTCCATCTCCAACAATGATCTCGCATTAGGTACCTGTCAGTAGCAGATTAATCTGTCGCTGTGAGCTGGTGCGCTGTTGCAACTGTGTAAATTGATTGAACCAGAATGGGCGCCTTGAGAGCAATACAGAGACACAAGATGGTGTGAGACACGCAGAGGGTGTAAATGAGTAGCGACGGGGGTGACTTAGAGAGAGATAGAAAGAGCAGGCGTTCCTTTCTCAGTAATGTTGTTTGTGCTTGTTGTGTTTCTCCTCTACCTGGGTCAGTGACTCCTGCTCCGTGTGTCCTCAGACCAGGCTGGTCGGTCATTAGTGGTTCCATTGGCAGCTGGTGTAATTAGCTGCATAGTGGACCCACCGGACTCTGCTAATTAAAACTATTGTCTAGCCTACTCACCTAAACACCACCACTCCTGTACTGTAGTGCAGTCCCGGCCTCTACTGATGAGCGACAGCACTAGGTCTGATGTCGTCGTCTCACTGAGTTTGGGGGGCATCCTGACCTGGAAGGCAGGACAGGACTGTTACCTTTGTCTGAGTCAACAAATGGTATTTTAGTGGGGAATCTTGTACACGCAGTTATATTAGAAGCTCTTGCTTGGTTTCACCAAGCATGAGCAGTAGGTTCTTAAAAACTATAGTTGAACAACTACACTGATTGTTGGACAACTCTGTAGAAAGATGTCAAACTGCATAAAATCATTTGAAGGTCAAAGGACGGACACATTTGGGCTAAATGGAGAGAGAGAGAGAGCAGAATCATCCTTTCTCTCTCCAGCCAGAAGTTTAACATAACATTTTCATATTCCAGTTTATATATTCCATTTTCCCTGTACTCACACTGGAGTTAATCAGCTGCCTGAAGTGCCATTGCCTTTTTCTGTTCCTCTCTGCATCCCTTAAAGGCTCCATTTAGAGAAGAATGTTATGCTGGATGGACCCTGTGCTGTTTTGGAGATTGTTACTGTGGGAACCAGGTCAATCCTAATCAGGGATGGGTGTGGGCAAGTGGCGGGAGAGTTTGAAAGGCAAGGGATATTTTTTATTTCTACTGTAGTGAGTAATTATGGAAATCCAAAACTTACATTCTGAAAAATAGATGCTGTTTGTACAGTATCATTTATTTAGTTTGAGAACAAAAGCACTGAACACAATTAGCTTCATTTAGACTTCCTTAATTACTCTCCATTTAGTCCTAATGGAACAGACAGATGCAATATTATGAGAGTAAGACAAGGGAAAATGTATTCAACCTCTGATAAGAGTCCCACTCCATGGCAGGAGCCTTCCTCTGCACCGGTGCCCAGTCCAGGCACGGCGTCCAGGCACAGCGTCCAACCCAGCTCCATGGCAGGAGCCTTCCTCTGCGCCGGTGCCCAGTCCAGGCACGGCGTCCAACCCAGCTCCATGGCAGGAGCCTTCCTCTGCGCCGGTGCCCAGTCCAGGCACGGCGTCCAACCCAGCTCCATGGCAGGAGCCTTCCTCTGCGCCGGTGCCCAGTCCAGGCACGGCGTCCAGGCACAGCGTCCAACCCAGCTCCATGGCAGGAGCCTTCCTCTGCGCCGGTGCCCAGTCCAGGCGCGGCGTCCAACCCAGCTCC
Source organism: Oncorhynchus mykiss (assembly GCF_013265735.2). NCBI lineage: Eukaryota > Metazoa > Chordata > Actinopteri > Salmoniformes > Salmonidae > Oncorhynchus > Oncorhynchus mykiss. The sequence continues at coordinate 37,078,474 of NC_048577.1, read as the reverse complement.
ATGGCAGGAGCCTTCCTCTGCGCCGGTGCCCAGTCCAGGCACGGCGTCCAACCCAGCTCCATGGCAGGAGCCTTCCTCTGCACTGATGCCCAGTCCGGACATGGCGTTCAGGCCGGCTCCGGATCCATGGTCTGGGCGGGGGCTACGACCTGCCACCGACACTAGTCACCCCCCCTACCATCCCCCATTTGGTTTCAGGTTTTGCGGCTGGAGTCCGCACCTTTGGGGGGGGGGGGGGGGGGGGGGGGGGGTACTGTCACTCCCTGACCATTGAGAGCCCTCGGGGTTCTCTATGGTGGTTTAGGTCAGGGCGTGATTCGGGGTGTTCTAATCGTTTAATTTATATGTGGGTGTTTTGGTGTGGTTCACAATTAGAGGCAGCTGATTATTTGTTGTCTCTAATTGGGGATCATACTTAAGGTGTCCCTGTTCCCAACTGCATTGTGGGATATTGTTTTGTGTATATGCCTGTTGCACCACGTAGTTCACGTCGTTGTGTGTTTATTGTTTTTGGTTAAGTTTCACTGCAAATAAATATGTGGAACCCAACTCACGCTGCGCCTTGATCCGTCCATTCTAACAACCGTGAAAATGGATGGAGGCCTATAGGCTTAACAGTGAATTTTATTTTGTCATAGTATATCATCAGTGGTGTATACTTAAGTAAAACTATTTTAAAGTACTACTTAAGTAAAAAATGTGTGTGTATCTGTACTTTACTATTTATAATTTTGACAACTTTTACTTTTACTTCACTACATTCCTAAAAGAAATGATGTACTTTTTACTCCATACATTTTCCCTGACACCCAAAAGTAATCTTTACATTTTGAATGCTTAGCAGGACAGGAAAATGGTCCAATTCACACAGTTATCAAGAGAGGGTCAGAAGTTCAACCCTATTGCCTCTGATCCGATGGACTCACTAAACACACATGCTTTGTTTGTTCTCAGTGTTGGCATGTGCCCCTTGCTATATGTACATTTAATAAACAAGAAAATGGTGCTGTCTGGTTTAATATAAGGAATTTTAAATGATTTGTACTTTTACTTTTGCTACTTAAGTATATTTGAGCAATTACATTTATTTTTGATACTTAAGTATATTTAAAACCAAATACTTTACGACTTTCACTCAAGTAGTATTTTACTGTGCGACTTTCACTTTTAGCCTACTTGAGTCATTTTCTATTAAGGTATCTTTACTTTTACTCAAGCATGACAATTGGGTACTTTCCCCACCACTGTATATCATGTTAACTATGGTTTTACATAACGATGGCGGGTAAATATTTTTTTTTAAATGTGAATAAGGGTGTGAGGTGCCAGTGTTGCAGCGGTGACCGGTGGGGGGAGTGGCAGACTTTGGGCTGGGGTAGTGTTACGTCCTCGGTCGCGGTAAAGTTCTCAGGGGTTATTTATATGAGCCTAGTCTTTGAACACGCGTGCCAGCGCACCCGCATTGGGAAGGATATATTGAGCTCCCAAGTATGTAGGCCTATCCAAGTTTTTCCATCACCCACCGGCTGACAAGCCTCTCGCGGACGCGTGAGTTAAAGCCGTGGCATGGCATTGGGGAAAGCAAGCCTTCCGCTCGCACTTTGGCGAGTGGAAACGGCCCATGGCTTTTTGCCTTTAGCCTATTGGCATTTGAATAGACATACTTGAAATTACAATTGACCAGTTATTTATTTAAAACATGCAGGATGTCGAAGCAGGGTATCGAAGGAATCTTATTTTGATGAATTGTTATTCAAGATGCAAAACGCAAAGAATTTAGCCAACAGAAGAGCTTTCTTTGTACAATAACATCTGACAAAAGCCGAGTTCCACCTGTCTTTCTCGAGACAAAGCAGAGCCAATAAACAGACACTAGATGTTGTTCCTATCCAACGCTCTATAAATGACTGTCCAAATCTGCCAACATGAGCACCTCCGACAGGATACATATGGGCCTATCACATTAGATATTTCCTAGGAGTGAATGCCAGTCCCTGACATAGGACACCATGCGGATAGATGTCCTATTTCATGTTTAATTTATAGACATCTCTCAGTGAAGGAATACTACATGGTTGATATCTCACAGAGATATATTTCTGCCAGGCTCTGACAAGTCTGATGGGGCCATAGATTTATAATATCCCTATCATTTCGCCATTTTAAACAACCCGGTGGTTTCATCTTTATGGTCACATATGTAGAATGTTTTTATTACATATGTGAAGGAAAAGTCAATAGAGTAAAACTCAACAGAGGAAAACAAGTTAAATTAATTTCTGCATATTATAATGACAGGTGATTTATTATAATCTAATAAACAATAATAAACTGTGTAAACACTATTTTAAAAACATGTACTAAAATACACTACAGTATATACAGAACATTCGGAAAGTATTCAGACCCCTTCCCCTTTTACAGTTTGTTACGTTACAGCCTTATTCTAAAATGGTTTAAGTAAAAAAAAATGTCCTCATCAATCTACACACAATACCCCATAATGACAAAGTGAAAAGTTTTTTTTAGAAATGTTTGCTAATTTATAAAATAATAAATTAAATCTGAAATACCTTATTTACACAAGTATTCAGAACCCTTTGCTATGAGACTCGAAATGGAACTCAGGTGCATCCTGTTTCCAATGATCATCCTCGAGATGTTTCTGCAACTTGATTGGAGTCCACCTGTGGTAAATTCAATTGATTGCTCATGATTTGTAAAGACACACACCTGTCTATATAAGGCCCAACAGTTGACAGTGCATGTCAGAGCAAAAACCAAGCCATGAGGTTGAAGGAATTGTCTGTAGAGCTCTGAAACAGGATTATGTTGAGGCACAGATCTGGGGAAGGGTACCAAAACATTTCTGCAGCATTGAAGGTCCCCAAGAACATAGTGGCCATCATTCTTAAATGGAAGAAGTTTGGAACCACCAAGACTCTTCTTAGAGCTGGCCGCCCGTCCAAATTGAGCAATCGGGGAAGAAGGGCCTTGGTCAGGGAGGTGCCCAAGAACCCAATGTTCACTCTGACAGAGCTCCAGAGTTCCTCTGTGAAGGACAACCATCTCTACAGCACTCCACCAATCAGGCCTTTATGGTAGAGTGGCCAGACGGAAGCCAGTCCTCAGTAAAAGGCACATGACAGCCCGCTTGGAGTTTGCCAAAAGGCACCTGGAGGACTCTCAGACCATGAGATGGTTTCTGGTCTGATGAAACCAAGATGTAACTATTTGGCCTGAATGCCAAGCATTCAACCTGACAGAGCTTTAAAGGATCTACAGAGAAGAATGGGATAAACTCACCAAATGCAGGTGTGCCAAGCTTGTAGTGTCATTCCCAAGAAGACTCAAGGCTGTAATCTCTGCCAAAGGTGCTTCAACAAAGTATTGAGTAAAGGGTCTGAATATTTATGTAAATGCATTATTTTTACATTTTGATAAATTTGCAAACATTTCTAAAAAACTACTTTTGCTTTGTCATTATGGGGTATTGTGTGTAGATTGATGAGGGGAAAAAACAATTGAATCCATTTTAGAATAAGGCTGTAATGTAACAAAACATGGAAAGAGTCAAGGGGTCTGAATATTTTCCGAATGCACTGTATAAAAAAGTATGTGGACACCCCAAATGAGTGGATTCGGCTATTTCAGCCACACCCATTGCTGACAGGTACACAAAATCGAGCACACAGCCTCGCAGTCTCCATAGACAAACATTTGCAGTAGAATGGCCTTACTGAAGAGCTCAGTGACTTTCTATGTGGCACTGTCATAGGATACCACCTTTCCAACAAGTTAGTTCCCTAAACTTTCTGCCCTGCTAGAGCTGCCCCGATCAAAAGTAGTGCTGTTATTGTGAAGTGGAAACGTCTAGGAGCAACAACGGCTCAGCCGCGAAGTGGTAGGCCACACAAGCTCACAGAATGGGAGAGCCAAGTGCTGAAGCGCATAGCGTGTAAAAATCGTCTGTCATCGGTTGCAACACTCACTACCGAGTTCCAAACTGTCTCTGGAACGTCAGCACAATAACTGTTTGTTGGGTACTTCATGATATGGGTTTCCATGGCCGAGCAGCCACACACAAATATAAGGTCACCATGCGCAATGCCAAGAGTTGGCTGGAGTGGTGTAAAGCTTGCTGGCATTGGTCTCAGGAGCTGTGGCAACACGTTCTCTGGAGTGATGAATCACTCTTCACCATCTGGCAGTCTGATGGATGAATCTGGGTTTGGCGAGATGCCAAGAGAACACTACCTGCTCGAAAGCGCAGTGCCAACTGTAAAGTTTGGTGGAGGACGAATAATTGTCTGAGGCTGTTTTTCATGGTTCGGGCTTGGCCCCTTATTCCAGTGAAGGGAAATCTTAAAATGATAGAGTACAATGACATTCTAGACATGCACAAAGCAAGGTCAATACAGAAATGCAGGGGCGCAACTTTGGTTTTAGAAGTGGGGGGATATAATATATATATATTTTTAATCCAGTTGGATAAACACTCCAAATAGCCAATCCAACCCCTCAGAGGCGTCTGCATAGTACTAAAGTTCACCGTTGCCTCATTTTATATCACATTCCAATGATAAAACCGGGGGGGGGGGGGGGGGGGGGGGGACATTTCAGAATGTGGGGGGGACATGCGCCCCTGCATAAATGGTTTGTCAAGATTGGTGTGGAAGAACTTGACTGGCCTGACCTCAACCCCATCAAACACCTTCGGGATGAATTGGAACACCGACTGCGAGCCAGGCTTAATCGCCCAACATCAGTGCCCGAACTCACTAATGCAAGTCCCAGCAGCAATGTTCCAACATCTAGTGAAAAGCCTTCACAGACGAGTGGAGGCTGTTATAGCAGCAAAAGGGGGACAAACTCCATATTAATGCCCATGATTTTTTAATGAGATGTTCGACGAGCAGGTGCCCACAGACGTTTGGTCATGTAGTGTATATTAATATAATTACTAACTTATTCCCTGTCTTTCAAGATAAAATAATCGATGGCAAAGTGATAAATAACATAAATCAAATTGTATAGGCGCGGCGGCGATAACGTTGAAGACCCTTTGAGTGCGCATTCGTGTGTAGAGTGGCTGCGCGCTCTGACACCCGTGACTCCAGAGTGCGAGCTGGGCTTTCGGCTTTGACAGTCAGTCTTGTCACACATCGTTTCGAAAGATGTTGGGTACGGACGACCACAGGGACAATCTGAAACGGAACGGGACAGGTAGGCAGAAATACAACATATACAGTGTAGCGTTTGTTTTTACATATTGACGTATTGCTGTTTACTATTCAAAGTTTGTGGCCCCCATGTGACAGTTCTTCACGCACCACTATCAGTCTACCGGGTGTACAGTAGCCTTTTTTCCATTCATAATGGAATGATTAGCTATAAAGTTATTCTGAGATGGCCAAATTATACATTTTACGAGGCAGATGCATGTATAGGCCTAGCTATTTTATTTACAATGAATGGACAAACGACCGATTGTTAGATTTGTTTATGTCTGACATGGCAATTTGTTGTCATGGGCAGGCTAGACTTTTTTAAATATGCATGTAATATTCATTTTGATTTGATTGTTAATCAAAACACCTTTAGTAGTTTTATATGATTACAGCTTCGAGGTAATGTATTGTCGGTATCTTACGAAGCAAATGTTATAGGTAATTGTTGCGCCTTGAGGCTACTATTTGAGCGCATGTTGATCATTTCAATTGCACATTAGGCGATCTGAATGGGCTTATTTGTTCATACTTCATCACTCACTGAATAAAATATGATATTTGCTCGACCGTTCATCGTCTACCCCGTCACGCAACCGGGCTGGGTGTTTCCGCATGGGGTGAGCCGGTGCTTGTGGTTCTCAATGGCCAGATGCAGGCAGGCTTTCCCTCAATAGAAAACTGTAACCATAAAACTTATGTTCCGCCATCATCTGTAGTAGACTATTTAACCCACCCGTATTCCAAAGCCATTTCTCAAGTGTGTGATGTGGTTCAAGAACGTCTAATCTGGCAAAACATCCGTTTATTTATATATTTACACTCGGATAAGGGCATTCGAAAAGGCCCTAGAATTGAATGAATTAATCACGTACAGTGGTAATCATTCTGAAGAAGGGCAAACTTTATCAGACAGAGTTCTAAAGCTTCAAGAGGTATTCTGGAAACACAGGCCTAGGCATTGCATACTACACAGCTATCACCCACTGGGACCCATGACAAATGTTATTTTGCTATGCTTTACATTTATACATTCAGTTTTAATGCCTATCTCAGTTGACCTCTACTCTTATGACATTGGAATTGGACACTGGCATTGTTTAATCAGTCAAATGATAATAATAATAATATTACTAAAACATTTAATTTATATAGGGCTTTTCATTATTAAGATCACCCTAAAGATGCTAAAAAGTAGGCATTGGGCTGAACAATGGTCTTCGACAGAGGCTGGAGCATCCAGGTCACATGACGACGATGATAATGATGATCATCCACAGAAACACCTTTCATTTCAAACATTGGTCTAGGCTATTATAACATAGACCAAACAGCAGTCAAACTTTGATCTAGGCCAGGGCTCTCCAACCTTGTTCCTGTAGAGCTACTGGCCTGTAGGTTTTCACTCCAACCTTGTTCCTGTAGAGCTACTGTCCTGTAGGTTTTCACTCCAACCCTGTTCCTGTAGAGCTACTGTCCTGTAGGTTTTCACTCCAACCTTGTTCCTGTAGAGCTACTGGCCTGTAGGTTTTCACTCCAACCTTGTTCCTGTAGAGCTACTGTCCTGTAGGTTTTCACTCCAACCCTGTTCCTGTAGAGCTACTGTCCTGTAGGTTTTCACTCCAACCTTGTTCCTGTAGAGCTACTGTCCTGTAGGTTTTCACTCCAACATTGTTCCTGTAGAGCTACTGTCCTGTAGGTTTTCACTCCAACCTTGTTCCTGTAGAGCTACTGTCCTGTAGGTTTTCACTCCAACCCTGTTCCTGTAGAGCTACTGTCCTGTAGGTTTTCACTCCAACCCTAATCTAGCGCACCTGATTATAGTAATAAGCTGAATCAGGTTAGTTACGACTGGGGTTGGAGTGAAAACCTACAGGAGGGTAGCTCTCCAGGAACAGGGTTGGAGTGAAAACCTACAGGAGGATATCTCTCCAGGAACAGGGTTGGAGTGAAAACCTACAGGAGGATATCTCTCCAGGAACAGGGTTGGATTGAAAACCTACAGGAGGGTAGCTCTCCAGGAACATGGTTGGAGTGAAAATCTACAGGAGGGTAGCTCTCCAGGAACATGGTTGGAGTGTAAACCTACAGGAGGGTAGCTCCAGGAACAGGGTTGAAGTGAAAATCTACAGGAGGATATCTCTCCAGGAACAGGGTTGGATTGAAAACCTACAGGAGGGTAGCTCTCCAGGAACAGGGCTGGAGTGTGAACCTACAGGAGGGTAGCTCTCCAGGAACAGGGTTAGAGTGAAAATCTACAGGAGGGTAGCTCTCCAGGAACATGGTTGAAGTGAAAATCTACAGGAGGGTTGCTCTCCAGGAACATGGTTGGAGTGAAAATCTACAGGAGGGTAGCTCTCCAGGAACGGGGTTGGTGAGCCCTGATCTAGGCTATTATAACATAGTCCAAACAGCAGTCAAACATCCATGTCCCCCTGTGAGGCCTGACTGACATGAGAAACAAGTTCAGCAGTCCCAGGATGGCTTCTGAAAGAGTGTCAGTTGTTGGCTTGATGTAGTCTCTAATGTGTGTTTATTGTGCTGTGGGCACTCTGTACTCGCTGTAGCTGAGGGGAACGCAGATACATCAAGGCAAATATCAACATGTTCAGTCCGGGAAGGTGAAATACGGCTGCTGCGGTTAGGAGAGCAATTATGGACGCCACCTTAAGGCCCGCTACTCCTGCTGAATGCCTATGGATGAATAATATGGAGGCCCGTGTTATTGTTGCTGTGACAGACTGCGTACATACGGTACTCTGTTAGTGTCACTTGTGTTTTGTCGCAGTTGTTTCCCAAGATGTTTATTTTCGTTATGAAGGGGGAGCTGTCTTTTTCTGTCTTTAGTGAGAGCTGGTGAAGTACTATGAAGTGTGTGTACCTGTGTGTGTACCTGTGTGTGTGCCTGTGTGTGTGCCTGTGTGTGTGCCTGTGTGCCTGTGTGTGTGTGCCTGTGTGTGTGCCTGTGTCTGTGTGCCTGTGCCTGTGTCTGTGTGCCTGTGTCTGTGTGCCTGTGTGTGTGTGCCTTTGTGTGTGTGCGTGTGCCTGTGTCTGTGTGCCTGTGTGTGTGTGCCTGTGTGTGTGTGCCTGTGCCTGTGTGTGTGTACCTGTGTGTGTGTACCTGTGTGTGCCTGTGTGTGTGTGTGCCTGTGTGTGCCTGTGTGTGTGTGTACCTGTGTGTGTGTGCCTGTGTGTGTACCTGTGTGTGTACCTGTGTGTGTGCCTGTGTGTGTACCTGTGTGTTGCACACGCTGTGGTGCCTGCTTTGTTTGCACTGTATTTTGACAGAGATCATTTAAGAAATGCTGTGCCAAGAGACATATGGCCATGCTGTTTGTGCTCAGAGATTACTCTGCCGTAAACTGTCACTTAGGTGTCCAGGCAACAGGTGCAACACCACAGTCCCATCTCCAGCTTGAATGGCCACGGTGGGGGTTAGACCTCTGCTACACTGAAGTAAAGCAACCAGTCCTATGTTAGGACCAGTCCTATGTTAGGACCAATTCTCTGTCTCTGTCTCTCTCTCTGTCTCTCTGTCTCTCTGTCTCTCTGTCTCTCTGTCTCTCTGTCTCTCTGTCTCTCTCTCTCTCTCTCTGTCTGTCTCTGTCTCTCTCTCTCTCTCTCGTCTCTCTGTCTGTCTCTCTCTCACTCTCTCACTCTCTCTCTCTCTAGGTCAAGTCCATTGTGGGGCCATTGCGCTTCGTCACAATTTTTTGGGGTAAAAAATATTTTTGAGACAGTTTACTCACTATTGCTCGTCCATATACAACCAACAGAAACTATTTACGTACTGAGCAAAGACAAATATTTGCACAACTGTCCAAGCAAGAAAAGTGTGTGCAATTTAAACATTTAAAGGGAAAAGGGAGAAGTATATTTGGAATGGTGGAAATGACAATGTATGGACAGAGAGAGAAAAAGGGAGAGGGAGAGCAAGAGAGAGGAAGAGAGGGAGCGCAAGAGAGAGGGAGAGCAAGAGAGAGGGAGAGCAAGAGAGAGGGAGAGCAAGAGAGAGGAAGAGAGGGAGCGCAAGAAAGAGGGAGAGCAAGAGAGAGGAAGAGAGGGAGCGCAAGAGAGAGGGAGAGCAAGAGAGAGGAAGAGAGGGAGAGCAAGAGAGAGGGAGAGCAAGAGAGAGGAAGAGATGGAGCGCAAGAGAGAGGGAGAGCAAGAGAGAGGAAGAGAGGGAGAGGAAGAGAGAGAGCGCAAGAGAGAGGGAGAGGAAGAGAGAGGAAGAGAGAGAGCGCAAGAGAGAGGGAGAGCAAGAGAGAGGGAGAGCAAGAGAGAGGGAAAGCAAGAGAGAGGGAAAGCAAGAGAGAGGGAGCAAAAGAAAGAAAGAGAGCAAGGCCTGCATCTGTAGACAAAGGAAGAGTCCCCATACACATCTTGATGAAGGTAAGACTAAATTGTTTGTGACACAGCGAGTGGTTTACAGTGCGGAACAGTGACACTCTCATCATGCCAATTAAGTGGATGCTACAGTAGCAGTGGTCTGGTCTCTCTGCTGGTGTCTCACTGTGTATCACACCGCCCTGCTTCCTTCCCCTCCACTCCCAACGAGGGGATCATGTTGGGACTTAATCAGCTGGGCTGGTAGCTGGGCTGGTAGCTGGGCTGGTAGCTGGACTGGTAGCTGGGCTGGTAGCTGGGCTGGTAGCTGGGCTGGTAACTGGGCTGGTAGCTGGGTTGGTAGCTGGGTTTGTCCCACTGACAAGACCACTGTGTAGTATGTCTGCATGTGGGTATTTATATGTACAGTATGAATATGTATCCGTATGAATATGTATTTATATGTACAGTATGAATATGTATCCGTATGAATATGTATTTATATGTTTGAATATGTATTTATATTTTTGAATATATATGCATTTTGGGGGGGATACTGTGCCTTTTCTTTTTATACCCAGTTTACAGTTTTCACTGTAAATAACAGATTGACACACACAATGAACTGCTGCTGTGTGGGAGGTACAGGTGTCCTGAAGTCAGGAGGAACTGTAGCTCTTTTCTGCATTGATTTTTTTTGAGTGTTTTCCTTGTACTACCTTGTTTTAGATTTGAGGGGATTCAAAGTTCATATTGCTAAGGATGGCTTTTTGACAGGAGCCCAATCCCTTCACAAACCTCTTCTACTTGTTGTTCTTTCTCTCTTTGTCAACAACATTTATCTACATTTATCTTTCTTTTGTTGTTTTAGAAATAGTACTTTGACATTTTTACAGTTAAGTATGAATTGTAGGGTGTATTCAATGCGCATGACTCAATTATATGGTAATAAACATAACAGCTTGACCTACAGAATAGGCAACCCTTATACCAGTCATGCTAGAACACATCATCTATACTTTCTTTCATCAACGTAAACAGTCCTCTATCGCTGTCTCCACATATCCCCTCTCTGCATCTCTCCCTTGGAGAGGTGTTGTGCCACACCACTCTGACATCTCTGTCTGACATTTTGACCTCTTCTCCAGACAGATGTCCTTCTCCTTTTCCCCCATTGAGCTGGGACCTCCTGTTGTGTGTTCCTCTATGATGTTCTCCATGTCATCTCCTGCTGAGCCAAAGGGATGGGGGAGTTGGTACACCAGTTAGCTTGCTTTTTCTGTGTGTGTGTGTGTGTGTGTGCGTGCGTGCGTGCGTGCGTGCGAGTTTAAGAACATCCTGTGGGTCTGATGTCCTTCATTTCAGGCTACGTTGGATCACAGCGACCTTCAGTGTGATTCTGTGAAAAGTTCTGTGTCGTCCCTGCTGGCTGCTTCTTCTCCTGCCAGCACAAACACACAGTTAAATCCCTATTAGCCAGGGGATGCTGGATAACAGCAGGAGGTATGTCAGTGTCCTGTCGTTCTGTCTGTCTGTCCTGTACTCAGTGACACCGTCAGAGTATAATTTACCTGGTGATCAAACATAATCCAAATCAGATGCCTTGTTACACGAAGCAGGAGGCTCAAAGCAAAACCATAGCATTTAGAGGAGGGGGATGTGAAACCCCTCATCATTCCTGAGCCATTGTTGCAGATGAGCAGAGTCAGTGGAGTGGAGGCTTGGAGCCCAGCTGAGCCAAGCTGGGTGACAGGTGAACTCAAAAGGGCAAATATCTATAAACAGGCGTGAACATCCCCCCCTCCGGCCGCTCTCCGCTCGCCTAACTCAGACAGATGGAGAGGTCACTCCAGCCCTCGCTGCCACCCTGATCACACTACTGTACGACTAGTGGCAGAGGACGGGTGTGTGTAGGGGGGCTCCATGGAGGCTGGGGGGGGGGGTCAGAGTTTCTGACAGCTGCATGAAGCCCGCCTCAGGGCAAGCAGGCTGCCCTTTCCTGGAGAAAGCCACCCTCCGCCTGGCTGATTGGCATGCCGGCCGGCAGTGCTCACGGCTGGGACCGACTCAGCAGAAGACTGCCTAGCTCCTCAGTTGGGTGCTGAAGGGTTGGCGCTGTCGGAGGGCTAAGGTTTCACTATGCCTCGTATGTGCCCTCTGGGCAGAGGGTATAGAGTGTTACTGCTACTAACACATGAACCTTTCTGTCCCCAGTCACTCTCCCTACCCACAGTCCCCTCCTGATCCCTTCTGTACTTCCTCCTACCCACCAAGATCTACCAGGAGGTGAACAGGCCAATAGAAGGGAGCCTAGAGGTACCCTCTGAGTCAGAGGAGGGAGACAATGTCAGAGGGTAAGCTCCCATTGAACAGCAGATTGAACCTGTGTGTGGAGCTTTATCTGATCCTGTATTTCGATCCTGGCGCAGGGGTTTTGATTCCTCCGTTACAGGATAATTATCCTAATTAACACAGAGTGCCAGACCCCTACTTCCCTACCTCAGAGCCGTGATCATCACACACGGACACACATACCCTCTCACACCACCGTAATGACCCTCACACACACTGGGCCCAGTGTTAGACATCCACATACACACACATGCCCGCGCAAACATACACACAGTGGCCTGTCTATGTTCCATGGCAGTTGGCGGGTCGTGGTGCTCGTGAGCTGAACAGAGGGTCAGTGTGTGAGGCCAGGTAGGCAGGCAGACCCTCTCCCCCCTCCCAATAGGAGCACTAAATAGCCTGGTTGTTTTGAGGCCCCGTCACTATTCAACAGGAAGGGTGGGGACCCTGTCTAAACTGATTCTATCACATGTTCCATATAAAAGACTGCCCGCATGCATATTCATGTCTAGGTGTGCATGTAAGAACACAATTGTGAATTTTGACTGAAGACTAATACTCTGTGATTGGTTGATTACAGTCAAGCTCAGAGAGTCCATTGGTCCCTTCTTCTTCTTCGTGCTCCATAGCGGTTGTGGGTTTGTGGCGGGTTTGTGTTTTAAACTCACCACAAAGTGTTTGGTTGACAACGTGGCTCTCGGAGAAATAGAGGATAAGGACAACAGAGATGTATATGAAGGCTGTGATTATGTTGTATGCATTTTTCAACTGCAGTGAATCATTCAGAGCCCTTTTCCGCGAGGCTTTTATCTAAACCTGAGAGTGGTTTACCTCAGTCAGTGTTCGGAGCGCATGTCCTGTTGTACTGTGATCTCCACAGAGAGCACACTGAACCCACTCTTCAGCCTTTGTAAATGGCTTTTCTTGATGGGGCCGTGGCGGCACTTTTCACGTGGGTGTGTAAAGTGGCAAGTTTGTCATCTTGCGGGTTTTGACTTTGGCTGATAAGAATTACGGCAATAAATAATGTGTTTTATGCCTTTCTCAAACCCAAGGACATTTTCTCCAACCTAAGTCACACAATACAGTTCTGAAGAAAACACAGCAAAGGGAGTGAATATCCTGGAGAGAAAGGTACAGAATAATAGGACAAGCATTAAGAGAGAAACAAATGTCAACCGCGTTAGAAAAGACAGGCGGGGATAGAGGAGATGAAAATGGAAGATACCAGAATGTATTCATATGATGAAAACAGCCTAGAGAGACTTCTAACCACACACACAAACAAATATACACACAGCTGCTTTTATGGCAAGATTCAAATGCACGCACGCACGCACGCACGCACGCACGCACGCACACACACACACACACACACACACAGAGACCAACATAAACGTTTGGGAAAGAATGAGATGAAATTAAATGCGTTTCTGAGCGCATGACCTTTCACTAGAATACAAGTGTATATATATATACCTGCATTTGACCATATGTGCATTAGATGTGAACCCAGCTTGTCCATGTGCTGAACAAAGTCTGTGACCATGCATGTGAGTCGTTCCATAAGAGCAGCTGCTGTGTGTGTGTGTTTATTTGTGTGTATATTTGGGTAACACCCTAGGGTAAACAGCTAAGTCGTGTTGGGGTGAGAGATTGTGAGGAAGTTTCTTTAAAAAGCTGGCGAGGATCCATCTGTCTCTTCACAACTCCAAGGGAGCTGCATCGCCGAATGGTTGCCATAAAAATAGAATTCTGCGTTTTTCACGCAGAAAAAATAAAACGCGTAAGAAATATCTTGCTGCGTTTTGTAAACACAGATCTTAACTGCTTCGGCGTCAGACACATTCTATGCTGCAGTTGCGCTTTTCACGAACTGGGATTCTGTCAGCAAACAGCACTCTGACTGATGTGTAGCTGTTTTTCCATGGTACTTTTCTCAGTGTAGCCTATTTTTTTTTTTATCAGGCAAGTCAGTTAAGAACAAATTCGTATTTTCAATGACGGCCTGTTCAGGGGCAGAACGACAGATTTGTACCTTGTCAGCTCGGGGGATATGAACTTGCAACCTTTCGGTTACTAGTCCACTAGGCTACCCTGCCGCCCGTGCTCTATGTTTACTTCGGTAAAATGCAAGATGAACTTCTAGCAAAACTTGAAGGAATTGAGCTTGCTTTTTCATTGTAAGCTCATTTACTTGTGTGGCTGCTTGGCAAATAGCGTTGCACTTCCGTCATCTGATGAAAATGAAGCTATTTTTCTGCCGACTGTGTTGCACTAATGTATTTTCTGCGAAGGAATGTATCAATGGTCATGCAGACCATGTATCAATGCATGTATCATACATGTATCAATGCAGACCATGTATCAATGGTCTGCATATTGAAAATGCAGATTTCTGAACTCTTTAACGCGAGCCCTGGTTCCTAACCCCTCGCTGCCTTTACATGACACCTCACCCCAGCACCTCAACACAAACACGCACCACTCCCCTTAGACTCGGAGCATTTGGAAAATGAGCAAGAGTAAGAATTCAGAAAGTATGGACATGAACAGTCAAATCATCCTTCATGTCTGTTCTGTGCTCAGGATATAGATTTAGCTGTAGTAACTGTACATTGTTCAGCCCCCACACACTCATGCTTCGGAGACTTGTTTTACATGTACACCTACAGTACATTCACCTTCAACAAGTGTTGGTTTGAGTCTTTATTCCCTAAAAGCTCAAGCACTTCCTCAAGGTTAGTTCTATCCGTATATTATCTATCTATATCACATATATCTAGGTGGAAGAAAGGGGCAATTCAAATGAAGCCAGTAAGCCACTCGGAGACCTCCGTGACCGAAAGAGCCAATGAATAAAATAATACTCCGTCTGCTTTTAAATACCACTTCCTCCTTTGAGCAGAGTCTGTTTGAAAAGATATCCGCCTTTAAGAGCCACGGTTGGACAGTGTGACGTCTGGTCTGCTGCATTGGCTGAGCTACAGAATGGCTGTTGGTTCGCGACAATGTGGGCGAACCTGAAGCAGAATCTCTGTTTCACATAGAAACAGCCTTGATTTCATCTCTAAAGGTGAAATGAACTGCACAGTGTGTACACACACACACACACACACACGCACACGCACACACACACATATTCATTCTGATACACACACACAGACCCTGATACACACACGCTACAAGCCCCGTTCCAATGACTCATACCTGTGAAGAGTGACCTAATGATACGACAGGCGTTGGTCAGACGGCGTGATGTGCACTAATCCATACCTGTGTGTGTGTGTGTCCTCTGGGATCCAGGCTGTGATTTCTCTGCTGCTAATAACACAGTAATCACAGCCATTCCACCTCTCAGCAGGGGGCTCCAGAACACACACACACACACACACGTCCCCCATCTTTTATCGATCAGCCTAAATTCACAGTTGCTAAAAACTCATATAATCCAGTGTAATCTCAGAACCTCCACGGTTAGAGGAGGCCGTCATTGTAAAATACGAATGTGTTCTTATCTGACTTGCCTAGTTAAATAAAGGTGAAACAAAATGAAATAAAAATCAGAAACAGTAGCTCTCACGTTGTTGATCTGTCACACTGACGTGTGTTGACGACCACGACCAGTGTTTTAGATGCCGTGCGCTTGCTTTCTGAAGGGCTGTGTAATATTTGTTCATCTGTCCTGGCCCTGCCTCCCCCCCTGCCACTAGCTCCTCAGATTGGAATGAGGTTTAGCTCCTCTATCACATACCAACTGACCTTTGATTACAGCTGAGATTGTAGGCCCGTCTCGCACATGCAGATACATCCTACTGCTACAGTATGTGTGTATTCTGTCTGTGCTGTGTGTTTTACATGTTGCCTTAGTAGACTGGGTATACATTTTCCTCTTTCCGACTGTCTGTTTTGACTCTCTCTTTGTGTTTCTCTTTCTAGTTGATTTAAGTGTTGTTGTTGTTGTGAGTGTGTGTGTGTGTGTGGCTGGTTGGTTGGTTGTACATTCCCTCTCTGTTTGAGGCCTCTTGTCTGTCTCTCTGTCTCTGTCTCTCTGTCTGTCTGTCTGTCTGTCTGTCTGTCTGTCTGTCTGTCTGTCTGTCTGTCTGTCTGTCTGTCTCTCCGTCCGTCCGTCCGTCCGTCTGTCTGTCTGAGAATACATGAGAAGACCAAAGCCAGCTCCCTGTTCTCCAGACTCTCCTTCCACTATACCTCTCTCCACTGGCTGGCTGGTTGAATCACTTTGCCCTGCAGCGACTCACAGATAGATCTCTCCCTCCAGTCCGTCTGCACACCCTCCTCACGATCTAGTGGAGAATGACTCACTGAATCACTTCTGCTAGGTAACAGGTTTGACTCTCTCTCGGGTCCCTGGTTGACTCTTGCTTGATAATAATGATATATTTACATAGAGCTTTTTATTATGAATCTCAAAGTGATTCACTGCCGTTCAGCTTCATACCTGTTGGTTTGTTCAGAGTTGACTGGTATCGCTTAACACACCAGTTGTCTGTTCTTATACCAGAGACTGTGTGGATGAGACAGTGCCAGTTGAATCACTGAATCTCTGCATTTTGCAACGCGCATTAGTTGGAGAATTTAGTTATTTCTCTCTCTCGCTCTCTTTCTCGTTCTCTGTCTCTTTCTTTCTCGTTCTCTCTCTCTTTCTTTCTCGTTCTCTCTTTATTGTTCTCTCCCTTTCTCTCTCTCTCCAGCATCAAGCTCAACTCGACTCAGTCCATCACAAGCTCATGCAGGGCTGACAGACACTATAATTGAACCATATATTTTTGTCTCCCTTCGCTGTAAGGAGAGGAGAGCATAAAGTCTTTCTCTACCGTGATAAGTGCTCTGCTCTGGGGAGCGTTTTGCTGACAAAACAACAGAGGTGGGTTCAGCTAACGATCATAATGTCCCCCACTGACAGAGAAGAGGAGAGAGGAGAAAGAGGAAGAATGTGTGTGTGTGTGTGTGTGTGTGTGTGTGTGTGTGTGTGTGTGTGTGTGTGTGTGTGTGTGTGTGTGTGTGTGTGTGTGTGTGTGCGTGCGTGCGTGCGCACGCGTGTGTGTGTGTGTCGATGAGTGCTTGTGTGCTTCTGTGCCTGTTGTTTAAGGTCCCTCTGATATGAGGCTGTTTTGGAAAATGTGTTTAGTTCTGCTGCTGTTAAACACTAATCAGTGTGTGAATAGGTGACCTGCTGCTGTGGTGATGGTGAAGGTGGCTCTCTGTGAAACCATTCAGCCTTGCCAATGAGCAACAGCTTCCCCAGCCTCATAATGGACACCATTTAGAGATCTGAATAGGCTGCGGTTTTTGAAGCAGTATGTCCTCCCCTTCCCTCTACACCTGGGTCAGTTCTGTCAGAGCCTCGGTGGTGGAATGGAGGAGGAATGGCCACGTGACAATGACAATGCCTTTTTGATTAGTGCAGTCCTATTGGCCATGACTCACCATCAATGTGTTGACTGATGATTTTCAGACAGGCCTCTATGTGCTATTTTAAAGTATACTACATGTACAGTAGGCAATATGGACAGAATTATGAAATATTTCTTTAAGACATATCTGCATCAGCTCTCAAGATACTTGAGCTAAACGTTTGGGCCTGATTGTGTCTGTGGCCTCTGTGTGTTCTGGATGTGGTGTTGAATCACTGGCTCTGTAAAGCCTCAGTAAACATCTACTAAGGGAGAGGAATGAAACAACTTCTAGGAGGTTGAATCTCAATTACTATTGCTTTGCTTGGCTGGGATCAATAGATATTTGAATTGAGAAAAACAAGCTAGTAACATGACATTTAGGCTGTTTTCAGATGGTAGAAAGACCATCTGCACATCACATACACACTGACCTACACATCACGTACACAAATATACACTGACCTACACATTAGATACACACTGACCTACACATCACATACACACTGACCTACACATCACGTACACAAATATACACTGACCTACACATTAGATACACACTGACCTACACATCACATACACACTGACCTACACATCACATACACACATACACACTGACCTACACATCACGTACACAAATATACACTGACATACACATCACATACACACATACACACTGGCCTACACATCACGTACACACATATACACTGGCCTACACATCACATACACACTGACCTTCACATCACGTACACACATACACACTGAGCTACACATCACATACACACATACACACTGACCTACACACCACATACACACTGACCTACACATCACGTATACACATATACACTGGCCTACACATCACATACACACATACACACTGACCTACACATCACGTACACACATACACACTGGCCTACACATCACATACACACATACACACTGACCTACACATGACGTACATACATACACACTGACCTACACATCACATACACACATACACACTGACCTACACATCACATACACACATACACACTGGCCTACACATCACATACACACTGACCTACACATCACATACACACATACACACTGGCCTACACATCACGTACACATATACACTGACCTACACATCACATACACCGACCTACACATCACATACACACATACACACTCACCTACACATCACATACACACATTTACACTGACCTACACATCACATACACACATACACACTGACCTACACATCACATACACACATACACACTGATCTACACATCACATACACACATACACACTGACCTACACATCACATACACACATACACACTGACCTACACATCACATACACACATACACACTGATCTACACATCACATACACACATACACACTGACCTACACATCACATACACACATACACACTGACCTACACATCACGTACACACATACACACTGACCTACACATCACATACACACATACACACTGACCTACACATCACGTACACACATATACACTGACCTACACATCACGTACAGTGATGTGCAAATTATGGTGGAAATAAGTATTTGGTCAATAACAAAAGTTTATCTCAATACTTTGTTATATACCCTTTGTTGGCAATGACAGAGGTCAAACGTTTTCTGTAAGTCTTCACAAGGTTTTCACACACTGTTGCTGGTATTTTGGCCCATTCCTCCATGCAGATCTCCTCTAGAGCAGTGATGTTTTGGGGCTGTTGCTGGGCAACACAGACTTTCAACTCCCTCCAAAGATTTTCTATGGGGTTGAGATCTGGAGACTGGCTAGGCCACTCCAGGACCTTGAAATGCTTCTTATGAAGCCACTCCGTTGCCCGGGCGGTGTGTTTGGGATCATTGTCATGCTGAAAGACCCAGCCACGTTTCATCTTCAATGCCCTTGCTGATGGAAGGAGGTTTTCACTCAAAATCTCATTCTTTCCTTTACACGGATCAGTCGTCCTGGTCCCTTTGCAGAAAAACAGCCCCAAAGCATGACAGTAGGTATGGTGTTCTTTGGATGCAACTCAGCATTCTTTGTCCTCCAAACACGACGAGTTGAGTTTTTACCAAAAAGTTATATTTCGGTTTCATCTGACCATATGACATTCTTCCAATCTTCTTCTGGATCATCCAAATGCTCTCTAGCAAACTTCAGACGGGCCTGGACATGTGTCCCCCTGCTTAAGCCAGTACGTCTGGCACTGCAGGATTTGAGTCCCTGGCGGTGTAGTGTGTTACTGATGGTAGGCTTTGTTACTTTGGTCCCAGCTCTCTGCAGGTCATTCACTAGGTCCCCCCGTGTGGTTCTGGGATTTTTGCTCACCGTTCTTGTGATCCCACGGGGTGAGATCTTGCGTGGAGCCCCAGATTTTTTTTTTTTTTTTTTTGCACCCCCTTTTTCTCCCCAATTTCGTGGTTTCCAATTGTTGTAGTAGCTACTATCTTGTCTCATTGCTACAACTCCCGTACGGGCTCGGGAGAGACGAAGGTTGAATGTCATGCGTCCTCCGATACACAACCCAACCAGCCGTACTGCTTCTTAACACAGCGCGCATCCAACCCGGAAGCCAGCCGCACCAATGTGTCTGAGGCTACACCGTGCACCTGTCAACCTTGGCTAGCACGCACTGCGCCCGGCCCGCCACAGGAGTCGCTGGTGCGCGATGAGACAAGGAGATCCCTACCGACCAATCCCTCCCTAACCCGGACGACGCTAGGCCAATTGTGCGTCGCCCCACGGACCTCCCGGTCGCGTCCGGTTACGACAGAGCCTGGGCGCGAACCCAGGGACTCTGATGGCGCAGCTGGCGCTGCAGTACAGCGCCCTTAACCACTGGGAGATAATCAGTGGTCTTGTATGTCTTCCATTTCCTAATAATTGCTCCCACAGTTGATTTCTTCAAACTAAGCTGCTTACCTATTGCAGATTCAGTCTTCCCAGCCTGGTGTCCAGCTCTTTGGTCTTGGCCATAGTGGAGTTTGGAGTGTGACTGTTTGAGGTTGTGGACAGGTGTCTTTTTTATACTGATAATAAGTTCAAACAGGTGCCATTAATACAGGTAACGAGTGGAGGACAGAGGAGCCTCTTAAAGAAGAAGTTACAAGTCTGTGAGAGCCAGAAATCTTTATTGTTTGTAGGTGACCAAATACTTATTTTCCACCATAATTTGCAAATAAATTCATTAAAAATCCTATAATGTGATTTTCTGGATTTTTTTTCTCATTTTGTCTTTCATAGTTGAAGTGTACCTATGATGAATATTACAGGCCTCTCTCATCTTTTTAAGTGGGAGAACTTGCACAATTGGTGGCTGACTAAATATTTTTTTGCCCCACTGCCCACTGCCCACACTGACCTACACATCACATACACACATATACACTGACTTACACACCACATACACTGACTTACACATCACATATACACTGACCTACACATCACATACACACATATACACTGACCTACGCATCACATACACTGACCTACGCATCACATACACTGACCTACACATCACATACACTGACCTACACACATATACACTGACCTACACATCACATACACTGGCCTACACATCACATACACTGACCTACACATCACGTACACTCACCTACACACATATGCACTGACCTACACATCACATACACACCACATACACTGATCTACACATCACATACACATCACATACACTGACCTACATATCACATACACCTATAACTCCAGCTACACAACAACATAGAACTAGGACTATACATCCTTTAAGCAGGGTTCATACAGACATTGACTATTCAAATTCAAGGATTTTCAGGGACTTTTTCAAGCACTTAATTGTCATTTTCAAGGACAGCAATGTTATACAAATGTATCGTTTATATAATTGTACATATAGCCCCCCCCCCCCCCCCCCCCCCAAAGCGTTCTAAAAGTGTACAAAAAGCATTTAAAAAGTGTACAAAAAAGTGCCAATGCATTGATATGCAAATTCTATTACATTCTAAAATATGTGAGAATAATGTGGACATTGCCTGACTAAATAGATTGGATGCATGGGGATTTTCCTGTAGCCTATGTGGCTGACGCAGGGCAGCATTAATCTCAACATTTGAATCTCACCATCGCTGTTTTTATAATGAGGAATTGACCAAAATCCAGGTTCCTTTTTTAAATGGAAGGATTTGTAAGGAAAGTGAAGTTGAAGTCAACAGATGTCGTCCTCATAATAACCACACATGGTTTTATCTCAACAGAGCAGCGCAACACCCTTTAATTGAAGCTGCAGGAAACAAATGAAAATGGCCACATCTCTCACAAAAACTGTTGTTTTCACGGATAATTATAAGGGAGCAGGAGAACTTATAAATTGGCTACAATAATTACAAGGACTTTTCAAGCACCAAATTGAGGAAATGTCTGATTTTCACGGTTGGCCTATTCCAGTACTTTAATTACTGAGCTCCAAATTCAAGTTCAAGTAGGCTACTTCAAGCCCCTTGTATTGTTTAACGTTGCAGGTGTAACATGGAAAACAAAATGTATGTCATGTTATTTCATTACCAGATCATATTGTGAGTAAACCCACTAGGCTATGTCATTTGTTGTCATTATATCCAGAATAATTCATAGGAATAGCATTGGATCTATTCTACACAATTGTGTAAAGTAGGCTCAGAGTCCAATCCGAGGCACAGAAATATATGAAAACATGAACTCATTACATTCATGTTTTCTCTGTTAAATCTAACGAGACCCTGCTGTAAATCAAGCAGACAGCAACAGATGATCAACATCAATTCACTCTGGATTTTATACTGACCAAAAATATAAACTCAACATGTAAAGTGTTTCATGAGCTGAAATAAATGATCCCAGAAATATTCCATATGCACAAAAATATTATTTCTCTCAAAATGTTGTGCACAAATTTGTTTACGTCCCTGTTAGTGAGCATTTCTCCTTTGCCAAGATAATCCATCCACCTGACATGTTTGGCATATCAAAAAGCTGATTAAACAGCATGATCATTACACAGGTGCACCTTGTGCTGGGGACAATAGAAGACCACTCAGTTGCAGTTTTGTCACACGATGCCATGGATATCTCATGTTTTGCGGGAGTGTGGAATTGGCATGCTGACTTCAGGAATGTCCACCAGAGCTGTTTGGCAGTACGTCCAACCGGCCACACAACCGCAGACCATGTGTAACCACCAGTGCTTAATTTGTAAATCGTGAGAGCACAGAGTGAGCGTGAGGGGGGGGGGGGGGGGGGGGGGTTATCCGCGGGGCTCTGAGTTACCGGAACACATTGAGAGAGAAAGTGTCAAACACAACATAGCAGCACAGCAGACAGGGTAAACAGCCAAGTAGCCTACTATCTATGGTGGTGAAATGGACAGCACTCTCCAAGGTGCTGATTAATTCAAAGCATTTTAGGCGTCACTGCAGTATGCCCACATACTTGAGTGTAGATGCGGGGCTTTACACAAGTCAGAATTTCTTATAGCCTCATTTTCTAGACATTGTACATCAACATTTTTAGATGTCAGTGCAGAACACCGGCCATATGCATATGCACACCTACTCAGCTGTAGGGCTTACAAGACTCGAATTTCCTATAATTTTCAAGACATCAATGTAGCAGTAGAACAAATATCACAATATTGGAATATAACTTCAAATAAAATAAATCAATGTAGACTACAGCAGAACACACATACAGTTGACATATACTTAGGTTGGAGTCATTAAAACTCATTTTTCAACCACATTAACATTTCGTGTTAATAAACTATAGTTTTGGCAAGTCGGTTAGGACATCTACTTTGTGCATGACACAAGTAATTTTCCCAACAATTATTTACAGACATATTATTTCACTTATAATTCACTGTATCACAATTCCAGTGGGTCAGAAGTTTACATACACTAAGTTGACTCTGCCTTTAATAAACAGGTTGGAAAATTCCAGAAAATTATGTCATGGCTTTAGAAGCTTCTGATAGGCTAATTGACATAATTTGAGTCAATTGGAGGTGTACCTGTGGATGTATTTCAAGGCCTACCTTCAAACTCAGTGCGTCTTTGCTTGATATCATGGGAAAATCAAAAGAAATCAGCCCCAAAAATTGTAGATCTCCACAAGTCTGGTTCACCCTTGGGAGCAATTTCCAAACTCACGTTCATCTGTACAAACAATAGTACGCAAGTATAAACACCATGGGACCACGCAGCTGTCATACCACTTAGAAAGGAGATAAGGAGATAACTTGAAAGGCTGCTCAGAAAAGAAGAAGCCAATGCTCCAAAACGCTATAAAAAAGCCAGACTACAGTTTGTAACTGCACATGGGGACAAAGATCATACTTTTTGGAGAAATGTCCTCTGGTCTGATGAGACAAAAATAGAACTGTTTGGCCATAATGAGCATTGTTATGTTTGGAGGAAAAAGGAGGAGACTTGCAAGCAGAAGAACAGCATTTCCAACTGTGAAGCACGGGGGTGGCAGCATCTTGTTGTGGGGGTGCTTTGCTGCGGGAGGGAGGGACTGGTGCACTCCATAAAATAGATGGCATCATGAGGCAGGGAAATTATGTGGATATATTGAAGCAACATCTCAAGACATCAGCCAGGAAGTTAAAGCTTGGTCGCAAATGGGTCTTCCAAATGGACAATGACCCCAAGCATACTTCCAAAGTTGTGGCAAAATGGCGTAAGGACAACAAAGTCAAGGTATTGGAGTGGCCATCACAAAGCCCTGACATCAATCCTATAGAACATTTGTGGGCAGAACTGATAAAGCGTGTGCGAGCAAGAGGCCTACAAACCTGACTCAGTTACACCAGCTCTGTCAGGAGGAATGGGCCAACATTCACCCAACTTATTGTGGGAAGCTTGTGGAAGGCTACCCAAAACATTTGACCCAAGTTAAACAATCTGAAGACAATGCTACCAAACACTAATTGAGTGTATGTAAACTTTTGACCCACTGGGAATGTGATGAAATAAATAAAAGCTGAAATAAATCATTTTCTTTACTATTATCCTGACATTTCACATTCTTAAAATAAAGTGTTGATCCTAACTGACCTAAGACGGGGAATTTTTACTAGGATTAAATGTCAGGAATTGTGAAAAACTGAGTTTAAATGTATTTGGCTACGGTGTATTTAAACTTCTGACTTCAACTGTATAGGCCTAATGCCCATGTGAGAATATGAAGCACAGATTATCTTCACATTACAGAACAAGATTGTAAAGAAAATAAAATCCTACCATAGTTTTCAAAACCTCCCACAATGACTTTCCCCATGTCAAGTCAATTTAACTCCTGACAGTCAATTTCTTACTCAAAGCCATGAGCAGGCCTGTGGCTGTGACTTTTAGCCTCCTTCTAAGGCTGTTCTGAAGACTCTGGCTGTAGTGTCTATTTTGATTTATTTTGAGTGTTAACTATAACCTGGGTGTCCTATTTAGCCTTGTCTACGAGACTTGCTGCCTCAAAATGCGCCTTGTTTCAGCATGTTCAAAAACCTCCTTGTTGTTTTTTAACGACCAGAGCAGTTTACAGTCCACCCACTCTTTTGCCAGATTAATTCCTCCAGCCCTACCTTTTTGCATTTTATAGTCCAGCTTTGAATTCTGCATGACAAGCCACGGGTTATACCACAGCTAGAACAATGAGACAGATATTTCACCGGATGTATAAATGTTAAGCATCCACTTGGTGTTTCCACTCTCTACCAGATACGGTAGTGAGAGGAAGCTCAGTGGCCGTCAGTGGGAGAAGATGGCAGGAGATGGATTTGTGTCGATATTCTGCAAATGTTCTCATCGACGAAACAAATGCAAATTGAGTTATTGCACACGCCACTTCACAGAGTAGGCGTTCCCTAATGGAAGTATGCAGATGTATGCTAGAACGGGCCAATAGGATCTCGCTAGCTCGTGCTTGGCTCTGCCCACCTCCTTGCTTGTTCTGCCCACTATGACTAATTTGTTCCCATTGGAAACGACAGGCTGTGGCCTATCTTGGTTTAGTTATAAAAAATCTTTAGCTAAACGTATACTTGTTCTTCTTCTTCTTCTCTGAATTGCAAATTTGAACTGGCGGGATTAGCAGCGCTGCTAGCAAAGGCATCGCCATCATGAACAGTTTGCCCCTCGCTCCTCTCCTCCGGCATTGACAGTTCGCTGACTTGTTCTGGGTTCGATTCACCATCTTTCTCTGGATTTTTGGATTGCCTTTTCTTATCAATTTTTTATTTGGCTTTCCCACGTTTCAAATTCAGTAGGGAGACGACTATCCTAGGCTACGTGACGCGATTACGTAGGGACCTCTTCACTAGCTGACCACCACTACCAAGACCTGTGTCAAGATCAGTTACTTACCCCACCGGCCCTCCCCATGACTTCTATGTCCAAATAAGAGAGCAGGTCTGGAATCTGTGTGGGAGGATAGGGGATGATTACACAGAAGGATCACCATGCTTTTACATGATGGTCTTTCTGGGGGGCGGGATAAATAACGAGGAGGCCACTTGATTTAATGCTGATCACTTTTATTAGCATATGTACAGTGCGAACAGTGAAACAATTAATAAATCATGCCGCGAGAGGTACCTGATCCGAGCAAATAGGTGCTGGAACGATAAAAGTTCGGCAGGTTCCGGCTCAAATTACGCACTGGTAACCACACCAGCCCAGGACCTCCAACTCCAGCTTCTTCACCTGCGGGATTGTCTGAGACAAGCCACCCGGACAGCTAATATAACTGAGGAGTATTTTTGTCTATAATAAAACCCTTTGTGGGGAAATACTCATTCTGATTGGCTGGGCCTGGCTCCCTAGTGGGTGGGCCTGGGTCCCAAGTATGTGGGCCTGGGTCCCAAGTGGGTGGGCCTGGCTCCCAAGTGGGTGGGCCTGTGCCTGTGCCCTCCCAGGCCCACCCATGGCTGCTCCCCTGCCCAGTCATGTGAAATCCATAGATTAGGGCTTAATGAATGTATTTCAATTGGCTGATTTCCTTATATGAACTGTAAGCCAGTAAAATCATATAAATTGCTGTGTGTTGCATTTATATTTTTGTTCAGTATAGATCCAAAGTGGATCCGAACACAACTGTCTTCACCTGCGTAACGAATGAGATATTCTGGACATTCCTCGTGAACAGTCGGGCTGTTGTTGCATCACATGCGCTATCACAACAGGTGCTCGTCACTTGACTGTCATTCAGAAAATTCCTTCCTGGACCAGATGATTGATGTGTGAAAATATCAGCTGGACAACAAATGCACATCCAACAATTATTATGCGTGATGATTGAAGAACCACGTTAATGAGAGATTTGATTTAGGTTTTAAGTATCAAGGTAAGGTAACTCTTTCGGTTAGAAGATTTTGCAATTTAATCTTTTTGGGGTGATTTGTGTGCCCAAGAAAGCAGTTTTCACCCTGTGACATAAGGAAACAGGAAATGTGACGTAGTCACACTGCATTTCTGAGATCTCTATACGAAAAAACTGTCAGACAGCTTGATCCAGGATTCTTACAGGGTTCAATGTCTAATTTAACTGATTAATTCTTAATATATGATATAACGACAACTTACACTGCCATAAATGCAAGGACAGAAAAGTTATGTTTCATGTCACACGATTTTGGACAAATCCTGTACATCAAGACACCAACTCGTGAATTTGATTGAATCTGACTATTATCTCCCCTTATATATTCATGTAATGAGATGAAAAAAATTGCTGGATTATTATCAATGACCTATCAATAGCTGTAACAAGTTGTCCAGCGTAGGAAATCCTCACTGGTCCCCTAGTTTATAGAAAGACCCACATACACAACTACGTACTCTCACAGAGGTGGAAAACCTCTCTCAAACTAGAGGGATCCTGTACGCACTCTCCAAATGTTAAATAGTGCCATGTCTGTTGGAAAAAGCTTGCTGAAGGTCAATGATATTTACATGTCTTAATAGCGGTTTGTTGAACAAGTCCCCCTCTCCCTCTCGCTCCCACTGGTACAGTCTACTGTAGTCCAATAGGCCAAGCTTTTTCACATGGATTTTGAAACTGGAATGAAATAGAGGGGTTATTGAACTTCTGTGTCTGTAACTGTGTTGGTGATTGTGTAAGGGGTGTATTGTAATCGATGCTACTGGCAGGTCCCCCAGCACAGCCCAGATCTTTCCAGCCCACTTCACAGCCTCTCTGTGGAGGAAAGACTCCACCCTGATGGTAAACATGAGTGTGGCACATGAACACACAACCCCCAGGCAGCCAGCAAGGCACGGGCCCACTGTAAAACCCCAAAACACACACCCGGCTGGGGGCAGGAGGCTGGGAGTCTGGCCTCCTCACAAGGCACAGAGAGCGCCCCTGTTCCCCTTCTGGCCCAGCCCAGGACACAGGGACACACTGGAGCCTTTGGAGGGGGTCTGAGAGAGGGACCAGGGAGAGGGGCACACATAGAGCATGCTCTGTGCTCTGCTTCCTCCACTGGACTCCCAAAGACACGGCTCCATCCCTGCCCCATCCTGCCTCACCCCCTATCCCCTTATCACCCACTACCTTCAGCTGTTTCTGTTCCAGGCCTTAGCTACCTGCGCACCGGGCCCCAATGATGCTTATGTTTTTGGCCAGCGATGACCCTCCTGCTCCTACTCTCTCCCTGTGTTTTCCTTGACTGGTTCTGACTGTTGAGTGTTCTCCAGATCCATGTGCAGCTTTATCTAGCTGTGGATCTGAGGCTGGGCTGAGGCTATACTGAATCAATGTGCAGGACCCTGAACAACACACATGGATGTGCAGCAGGGAAGAGAAGGCTGGCCTTGAAATAATGTAATGTTGAACCCAAGACGAACTCCTTCTGTCTGTCTGTCTGTCTGTCTGTCTGTCTGTATCTATCTCTCTCTCTCTCTCTCTCTCTCTCTCTCTCTCTCTCTCTCTCTCTCTCTCTCTCTCTCTCTCTCTCTCTCTCTCTCTGTCTCTCTCTATCTCTCTCTCTCTCACACACTCTCTCTCTCTCTCTCTATATATATATATATATATATATGTTTGGGTTAAACTGGCTTTTGTCAGGTGTTTGAAGTGTCTTTTTGCTGTGCTGAGTTTCTAACCCAGATAGTAGACCTGCCATCCTCCCAGCTAGTGCTGACCTTGGCCCACTTCAGGGGAACACTGCTCTGATTTCTTCCTAATAGGCTATGCCCAATTCTTCTTCCCACAACATGCTCTGAAAATAGCATTTGCATGCCCCATTAAGCACCCTTTTAATTGTTAACATGCCACCCTTCTGTCCTTGGCACAAATGAGCCACTTCATGTAAATGTCGCCCGCATTTAAAGAAGCAGTGGCGAGGCCAGCGTTTAGCAGCTAGACAAGGCCTAGTGCGCGGCCCTGCAACCGGCATGTGGCACAGTGCTACTTGACATACTGTATTTCATATTAGGCTAGTCTTTTAGCACATAACAACAAGGATATCATGTTAGTCAATAATAGTAATACATAGCATGGCCTAGTTACATAGTATAGATGCTTTTTTATGGTTTCCAATTGTCCATTGTTCATTTCCAGTCAGTGGCCTCCCAAAGAATGGTTGGACTGGCTACTCGTTGGAGGGCTGGTGCCCTAAAGAGGTGTTTGCTCAATTAGCCTACCTCCTTTCCCTCACCCTCCACCCCTCGTCCTGAGCATCCGCCCTCACCCGATGTCCCATTGTTTCCCCTAAGGGACAATAGCACCCCCCCCCCCCCCCCCCCCCCCCCCAGCCCTCCCATCCCTGGCCTAAGCTAGCCCCTCCATCGTCCTCCCTCTAACCTGTTCAGCTGTGCTGTGTTCTGGGCTGTGTGTGCCCCCCCCTGTCGTGTCCCCTGGAGGCCCTTACTGCTAGCGCTAGCATTAGTGCTGAACAGTGCCAGCCCAGAGGCCTGGCTGGCATGCTACAGTCAGCTGCTGCACACACACACACGCGCGCGCACACACACACAGATGCAGAGCTGTCTGGACCAAGGCCCGGTCCCACGGTAACAGATGGATGGCATTCAGGGGCGCTCACGGGTCCAAATCACTTTCCTGCAGCTGGGTGAAAGAGCACCATGAGGGAGATGGGCAGGAACGGGGACCCAGCTTTGTTTGTGTGCGTGTTTGTGTGCACGCTTGTGTGCGTGTGTGAGTGCGTGCGTGGATACCTCTATTGCTGTATTCTTAGGAGCTACAACTTCAGTGTGTAGATGCATCCCGCCTTTTAGTTTGTTGTGGGTTCATAATGTTTATTCATGTGGTTCTACTTTCTTTCTCTCTGATACCTGATAATACATCTAGTGGCTTGCTGCCTAATGAATTACATGGGGAGCTCAGGTTGGGGACGAGACTGGTTGTTGTCATAGAAACGTCCCTGTCTATCTGCTATGTTCCAAAAGAACATGCCACTGTGGAGACCAGGTGAAGTATGCTCTGTTCATATGACTGACTGCCCACAATAAGACACCCACGTCTGGGTGACTCTTTAACCCCACTCAGAGGGCCTTATCAGTCACGAACACAGCCTATGAATCATAATCTGTCTCCTCGGTCGTAATCATTATTTATTTTAAAGTCAGACACGACTCACTCGTGGGTTTTATTATCTGAGGTATTTGGGATGTTATCTATGATGTTATTGAGTTTTTTGAAAAGGACTGGCAGCTTCAAAACGTGGCATGTTTGAGCATCCTCTTTTGTTGACCTCGTTTTTGTTTGGAGGAAAAGCAATGTCCAATCTTTATCTCTCTCCCCCTCTCTCTCGTTGTCTCTCTCTCTCTCTCACTCTGTCTATCTGTCTCTCTCTCTTCCCCCTCTCCCTCTCTCTCTCTGTCTGTCTCTCTCTCCATCGGTCTCTCTCCTTCTCTCACTCTCTCTCTGTCTCTCGCTCGGTTTCTCTCTCTCTCTCTGCCTCCCCCCCTCTCACCATGCCTCCTTGTCTCCATTAGTTGAGGAAATGAGGCGAGGCGCAGGCTCACATATCTAGACCTCTCGCTGCTCTATGAGCCATCACCCAGGAAGGAGAGAGCAAGAGATGGAGAGGGGGGAGAGAGGGAAGAGAGATCGGGATATGGTGAATGAGACAGAAGAGAGGGGGCGACGGATGGAGAGAGGGAAAGGGAGAGCGCAAGAGTCGGGAGGATAGGGGGAAGACACAGAGGGGAGAGGAAGAGGGGGAATGAAACAGAGGAAAAGATGTGGGATTGTAAAAATAGGTAAATTGGGTTTGGGTCTGTGAAACGCCGGCTCTGTGTATTATAGTGCAGAAGGCTGGTCTGGTAAAGAACACCATCATGAACATAAATTACTGCACCATCTACATCATTCCCCTCTTTCACTCTCTCCATCTCTTTCTCCTCTCCATCTCTCTCTCCTCTCCATCTCTCTCTCCTCTCCATCTCTTTCTCCTCTCCATCTCTCTCTTCTCTCCATCTCTTTCTCTTCTCCATCTCTCTCTTCTCTCCCTCTCTCTCTCTCTCTCCTCTCCATCTCTCTCTCCATCTCTCTCTCCTCTCCATCTCTCTCTCCTTTCCATCTCTCTCTCCATATCTCTCTCCTCTCCATCTCTTTCTCCTCTCAATCTCTCTCTCCTTTCCATCTCTCTCCTCTCCATCTCTTTTTCCTTTCCATCTCTCTCTCCATCTCTTTCTCCTCTCCATCTCTCTCTCCTCTCCATCTCTTTCTCCTCTCCATCTCTCTCTTCTATCCATCTCTCTCCATCTCTTTCTCCTCACCATCTCTCTTCTCTCCCTCTCTCTCTCTCTCCATCTCTCCCTCTCTCTCTCCATCTCTCCGCCCTCTCCATCTTTCCCTCTCTCTCTCTCCATCTCTCTCTTCTCTCCATCTCTCTCCATCTCTTTCTCCTCTCCATCTCTCTCTCCTCTCCATCTCTTTCTCCTCTCCATCTCTCTCTTCTCTCCATCTCTCTCCATCTCTTTCTCCTCACCATCTCTCTGTTCTCTCCCTCTCTCTCTCCATCTCTCCCTCTTTCTCTCCATCTCTCCGCCCTCTCCATCTTTCCCTCTTTCTCTCCATCTCTCCCACTCTCTCTCCATCTCTTCCTCTCTAGATGGGCCCACGCCCACAGATAACTGGCAGTAAAATCCAGTCTGTTGAATATGGAATTTCCATACATATGTATTGTGGGCTATTGGATTGCTTGTTTGCACATGCCCAGATGGGCTATTTGAGAGGACTGGAGGAAGTGCGCAGAAGTGGTAGGTTCGTTCAGACTGGGTGGGCGGACGGAGAAACAAATACAGACGGATGTGCCTGTTTGTGAGCCAGTGTAAGGGAAAAGGGCAAAGGCTTGAGTATAGACAGATAGTGTGTGTGTGCGTGTGTGTGTGTGTGTGTGTGTGTGTGTGTGTGTGTGTGTGTGTGTGTGTGTGTGTGTGTGTGTGTGTGTGTGTGTGTGTGTGTGAGTGAGTGAGTGAGTGAGTGAGTGAGTGAGTGAGTGAGTGAGTGAGTGAGTGAGTGAGTGAGTGAGTGAGTGAGTGAGTGAGAAGGTTTAATAACATGAATATGCATTGATGAAAGTGGGACTAGGGCAGAGAGAGAGAGAGAGAGAGGGAGAGAGAGAGAGAGAGACTAGGATGACAGTAAGAGAGAGAGAGACTAGGATGACAGAGAGAGAGAGAGAGACTCACTCACTCACTCACTCACACACTCACACACAGTAAGAGAGAGAGAGATAGGCTAGGATGACAGTAAGAGATAGAGAGAGAGAGAGAGAGAGAGAGAGAGAGAGCGATAGAGAGACTAGGATAACAGTACGAGAGAGAGAGAGAGAGACTAGGATAAAAGTAAGAGAGAGAGCGAGACTAGGATGACAGTAAGAGAGAGAGAGACAAGGATGACAGTAAGAGATAGAGAGACAAGGATGACAGTAAGAGAGAGAGAGAGACTAGGATGACAGTAAAAGAGAGAGAGAGAGACTAGGATGACAGTAAGAGAGAGAGAGAGACAAGGATGACAGTAAGAGAGAGAGAGAGACTAGGATGACAGTAAGAGAGAGAGAGAGACTAGGATGACAGTAAGAGAGAGAGACTAGGATGACAGTAAGAGCGAGAGAGAGACTAGGATGACAGTAAGAGAGA
Source organism: Oncorhynchus mykiss (assembly GCF_013265735.2). Lineage (NCBI taxonomy): Eukaryota > Metazoa > Chordata > Actinopteri > Salmoniformes > Salmonidae > Oncorhynchus > Oncorhynchus mykiss. The sequence goes on along the minus strand of NC_048577.1, from coordinate 37,046,013 downwards.
GAGAGAGAGACTAGGATGACAGTAAGAGAGAGAGAGAGACAAGGATGACAGTAAGAGAGAGAGAGAGACAAGGATGACAGTAAGAGAGAGACTAGGATGACAGTAAGAGAGAGAGAGAGAGAGACTAGGATGACAGTAAGAGAGAGAGAGAGACAAGGATGGCAGTAAGAGAGAGAGAGAGACTAGGATGACAGTAAGAGAGAGAGAGAGAGAGAGACTAGGATGACAGTAAGAGAGAGAGAGAGACTAGGATGACAGTAAGAGAGAGAAGGAGACTGGGATGACAGTAAGAGAGAGAGAGAGAGAGACTAGGATGACAGTAAGAGAGAGAGAGAGAGAGAGAGAGAGAGAGAGAGACTAGGATGACAGTAAGAGAGAGAGAGAGACTAGGATGACAGTAAGAGAGAGAGAGAGAGAGACTAGGATAACAGTAAGAGAGAGAGAGAGAGAGAGAGACTAGGATGACAGTAAGAGAGAGAGAGAGAGAGAGAGAGAGACTAGGATAACAGTAAGAGAGAGAGAGAGAGAGAGACTAGGATGACAGTAAGAGAGAGAGAGAGAGAGAGAGAGAGAGAGAGAGAGAGAGAGAGACTAGGATGACAGTAAGAGAGAGAGAGAGAGAGACTAGGATGACAGTAAGAGCGAGAGAGAGACTAGGATGACAGTAAGAGAGAGAGAGAGAGAGACAAGGATGACAGTAAGAGAGAGAGAGAGACAAGGATGACAGTAAGAGAGAGAGAGAGACTAAGATTACAGTTAAAGAGAGAGAGAGACTAGGATGACAGTAAGAGAGAGAGACAAGGATGACAGTAAGAGATAGAGAGAGACTAGGATGACAGTAAGAGAGAGAGAGAGAGACTAGGATGACAGTAAGAGAGAGAGAGAGAGAGAGAGAGAGAGACTAGGATGACAGTAAGAGAGAGAGAGAGACTAGGATGACAGTAAGAGAGAGAGAGAGACTAGGATGACAGTAAGAGAGAGAGAGAGACTAGGATGACAGTAAGAGAGAGAGAGAGACTAGGATGACAGTAAGAGAGAGAGAGAGAGAGAGAGAGATAGAGAGACTAGGATAACAGTACGAGAGAGAGAGAGAGAGACTAGGATAAAAGTAAGAGAGAGAGCGAGACTAGGATGACAGTAAGAGAGAGAGAGACAAGGATGACAGTAAGAGATAGAGAGACAAGGATGACAGTAAGAGAGAGAGAGAGACTAGGATGACAGTAAAAGAGAGAGAGAGAGACTAGGATGACAGTAAGAGAGAGAGAGAGACAAGGATGACAGTAAGAGAGAGAGAGAGACTAGGATGACAGTAAGAGAGAGAGAGAGACTAGGATGACAGTAAGAGAGAGAGACTAGGATGACAGTAAGAGCGAGAGAGAGACTAGGATGACAGTAAGAGAGAGAGAGAGAGAGAGACTAGGATGACAGTAAGAGAGAGAGAGAGACAAGGATGACAGTAAGAGAGAGAGAGAGACAAGGATGACAGTAAGAGAGAGACTAGGATGACAGTAAGAGAGAGAGAGAGAGAGACTAGGATGACAGTAAGAGAGAGAGAGAGACAAGGATGGCAGTAAGAGAGAGAGAGAGACTAGGATGACAGTAAGAGAGAGAGAGAGAGAGAGAGAGAGACTAGGATGACAGTAAGAGAGAGAGAGAGACTAGGATGACAGTAAGAGAGAGAAGGAGACTGGGATGACAGTAAGAGAGAGAGAGAGAGAGACTAGGATGACAGTAAGAGAGAGAGAGAGAGAGAGAGAGAGAGAGAGAGAGAGAGACTAGGATGACAGTAAGAGAGAGAGAGAGACTAGGATGACAGTAAGAGAGAGAGAGAGAGAGACTAGGATAACAGTAAGAGAGAGAGAGAGAGAGAGAGACTAGGATGACAGTAAGAGAGAGAGAGAGAGACTAGGATGACAGTAAGAGAGAGAGAGAGGCTAGGATGACAGTAAGAGAGAGAGAGAGAGAGAGAGAGAGAGAGAGAGACTAGGATAACAGTAAGAGAGAGAGAGAGAGAGAGAGAGACTAGGATGACAGTAAGAGAGAGAGAGAGAGAGAGAGAGAGAGAGAGACTAGGATGACAGTAAGAGAGAGAGAGAGAGACTAGGATGACAGTAAGAGCGAGAGAGAGACTAGGATGACAGTAAGAGAGAGAGAGAGACTAGGATGACAGTAAGAGAGAGAGAGAGAGACAAGGATGACAGTAAGAGAGAGAGAGAGACAAGGATGACAGTAAGAGAGAGAGAGAGACTAGGATTACAGTTAAAGAGAGAGAGAGACTAGGATGACAGTAAGAGAGAGAGACAAGGATGACAGTAAGAGATAGAGAGAGACTAGGATGACAGTAAGAGAGAGAGAGAGAGACTAGGATGACAGTAAGAGAGAGAGAGAGAGAGAGAGAGACTAGGATGACAGTAAGAGAGAGAGAGACTAGGATGACAGTAAGAGAGAGAGAGAGACTAGGATGACAGTAAGAGAGAGAGAGAGACTAGGATGACAGTAAGAGAGAGAGAGAGACTAGGATGACAGTAAGAGAGAGAGAGAGAGAGAGAGACTAGGATGACAGTAAGAGAGAGAGAGAGAGACTAGGATGACAGTAAGAGAGAGAGAGAGACTAGGATGACAGTAAGAGAGAGAGAGAGACTAGGATGACAGTAAGAGAGAGAGAGACTAGGATGACAGTAAGAGAGAGACAGAGAGAGAGAGAGACTAGGATGACAGTAAGAGAGAGAGAGAGACTAGGATGACAGTAAGAGAGAGAGAGAGAGTCTAGGATGACAGTAAGAGAGAGAGAGAGAGAGACTTGGATGACAGTGAGAGAGAGAGAGACTAGGATGACAGTAAGAGAGAGAGAGAGACTGGGATGACAGTAAGAGAGAGAGAGAGACTAGGATGACAGTAAGAGAGAGAGAGAGACTAGGATGACAGTAAGAGAGCGAGAGAGACTAGGATGACAGTAAGAGAGAGAGAGAGAGAGAGACTAGGATGACAGTAAGAGAGAGAGAGAGAGAGACTAGGCTGACAGTGAGAGAGAGAGAGAGACTAGGATGACAGTAAGAGATAGAGAGAGAGACTAGGATGACAGTAAGAGAGAGAGAGAGAGACTAGGATGACAGTAAGAGAGAGAGAGACTAGGAGGACAGTAAGAGAGAGAGAGAGAGACTAGGAGGACAGTAAGAGAGAGAGAGAGAGTCCAGAGAAATACACCAACTAATGCATGTAGGGCAGAATTGGGCCGTTTTCCAGTAATAATGAAAATACAGAAAAGATCATTAAAATTTTGGCTACATCTAAATTCAAGTCCAAATTCGAGTCTGCAATTTAAAGCACTTCAAGCCCAAGAGCTGAGCCCAGAAACGAGCCCTCTCAGTCAGCTGGTGTTGGACCTCACCAATCAAGCTGACACCAGCACTGCTTCAAAAGAAAGAATTCCAATAAACAAAATCATGAACCAATCAAAGGAATCATACTTACAATACTGGAAAAACGAAACAAAATCCCAAAGCCGACTAAATTGCTATCTGACCCTAAACAGAGAATATGAATTGGCTGATTATCTCTACTCTGTCAGAGATACGAAGCAGAGACAGATCCTTACCAAGTACAGGCTGAGTGACCACCGATTGGCAATAGAAACCGGCAGACATAAAAAGACATGGCTACCCAAAGAGGAGCGTGTATGTGGTCACTGCATGACAGGGGAGGTAGAGACAGAGATGCACTTTCTCCTTTACTGTGATAAATATTCCTCACAAAGAGATTCATTATTCACAGAAATGACTACATATATTCCACATTTTTACAAATTGAACCCAGAGGAAAAACTAAGAATACTCATGGGCGAAGGAGCAATGGCTCCTCTTGCAGCCAAATATGTATTTTCCTGCCATAGCCTGAGGGACACTGAATAATAACATCTGCATAGTAAACAGTAACTTACTTATTATTACTATTATTGTTATTACTATAATTATTAATGTTTACTGTAGACTGTTACCATTTTATTGTATTTATTTTTTTATTATTATTTACTACCATTTTATATTATTATTTGCTATCATTTACAATTTTGTTACAATGTATATTGTATACATTGTTGCTTTGGCAATATTGACACAATGTTTTTCATGCCAATAAAGCAGCTTGAATTTGAGAGAGAGAGACTAGGATGACAGTAAGAGAGAGAGAGAGAGACTAGGATGACAGTGAGAGCGGGAGAGAGACTAGAATGACAGTAAGAGAGAGAGAGACTAGGATGACAGTAAGAGAGAGAGACTAGGATGACAGTAAGAGAGAGAGATAGCGAGAGAGACTAGGATGACAGTAAGAGAGAGAGAGAGAGAGAGAGAGAGAGAGAGAGAGAGAGAGAGAGAGAGAGAGACTAGGATAACAGTAAGAGAGAGAAAGACTAGAATGACAGTAAGAGAGAGGGAGAGAGAGAGACTAGGATGACAGTAAGAGAGAGAGAGAGAGACTAGGATGACAGTAAGAGAGAGAAAGAGAGAGAGACTATGATGACAGTAAGAGAGAGCGAGAGAGAGACTAGGATGACAGTAAGAGAGAAAGAGACTAGAATGACAGTAAGAGAGAGAAAGAGAGAGACAGAGAGAGAGAGACTAGGATGACAGTAAGAGAGAGAGAGAGAGACTAGGATGACAGTAAGAGAGAGAAAGAGAGAGAGAGAGAGAGAGAGACTAGGATGACAGTAAGAGAGAGAGAGAGAGACTAGGATGATAGTAAGAGAGAGAAAGAGAGAGAGACTAGGATGACAGTAAGAGGGAGAGAGAGAGAGAGAGAGACTAGGATGACAGTAAGAGAGAGAGACTAGAATGACAGTAAGAGAGAGAGAGAGAGAGAGAGAGACTAGGATTACAGTAAGAGAGAGAGAGAGAGATAGACTAGGATGACAGTAAGAGAGAGAAAGAGAGAAAGACTAGGATGACAGTAAGAGAGAGAGAGAGAGAGAGAGAGAGAGAGAGAGAGAGAGACTATGATAACAGTAAGAGAGAGAGAGAGAGACTAGGATGACAGTAAGAGAGAGAGAGAGAGAGACTAGGATGACAGTAAGAGAGAGAGAGACTATGATGACAGTAAGAGAGAGATAGAGAGAGAGACTAGGATGACAGTAAGAGAGAGAAAGAGAGAGAGAGACTAGGATGACAGTAAGAGAGAGAGAGAGAGAGAGAGAGAGAGAGAGAGAGAGAGAGACTAGGATAACAGTAAGAGAGAGAGAGAGAGACTAGGATGACAGTAAGAGAGAGAGCGAGAGAGACTAGGATGACAGTGAGAGAGAGAGAGAGAGACTAGGATGACAGTAAGAGATAGAGAGAGAGACTAGGATGACAGTAAGAGAGAGAGAGAGAGACTAGGATGACAGTAAGAGAGAGAGAGAGACTAGGAGGACAGTAAGAGAGAGAGAGAGAGAGACTAGGAGGACAGTAAGAGAGAGAGAGAGAGAGACTAGGATGACAGTAAGAGAGAGAGAGAGAGAGACTAGGATGACAGTGAGAGCGGGAGAGAGACTAGAATGACAGTAAGAGAGAGAGAGACTAGGATGACAGTAAGAGAGAGAGACTAGGATGACAGTAAGAGAGAGAGATAGCGAGAGAGACTAGGATGACAGTAAGAGAGAGAGAGAGAGAGAGAGAGAGAGAGAGACTAGGATGACAGTAAGAGAGAGAAAGACTAGAATGACAGTAAGAGAGAGAAAGAGAGAGAGAGAGAGAGAGAGAGAGACTAGGATGACAGTAAGAGAGAGAGAGAGAGAGACTAGGATGACAGTAAGAGAGAGAAAGAGAGAGAGACTATGATGACAGTAAGAGAGAGCGAGAGAGAGACTAGGATGACAGTAAGAGAGAAAGAGACTAGAATGACAGTAAGAGAGAGAAAGAGAGAGAGAGAGAGAGAGAGACTAGGATGACAGTAAGAGAGAGAGAGAGAGAGACTAGGATGACAGTAAGAGAGAGAAAGAGAGAGAGATTAGGATGACAGTAAGAGGGAGAGAGAGAGAGAGAGAGACTAGGATGACAGTAAGAGAGAGAGACTAGAATGACAGTAAGAGAGAGAGAGAGAGAGAGAGAGAGAGAGAGAGACTAGGATTACAGTAAGAGAGAGAGAGAGAGAGAGACTAGGATGACAGTAAGAGAGAGAAAGAGAGAGAGACTAGGATGACAGTAAGAGAGAGAGAGAGAGAGACTAGGATGACAGTAAGAGAGAGAGAGAGAGAGACTAGGATGACAGTAAGAGAGAGAGAGACTATGATGACAGTAAGAGAGAGATAGAGAGAGAGAGAGAGACCAGGATGACAGTAAGAGAGAGAGAGACTAGCATGAAAGTATGAGAGAGAGAGACTAGAGAACAGAGAGTTCCGGAGTTCCAAATTGAGCAGCTGCTGAAAAATGAGCTCCTGTATATATTGAGATTCAAATGGTTTTTTAGAGTGAAGTACATCGAAAAAATCTAAAGAAAACTGCAAGACTCAATAGAAGACAATACAAGCAACAAACCAAAAAGACAGGATTTCGAAAAAGTAACTATATTTCATAAAATTATACAGTTATCTTAGCTAGCTGAATTGTTAGCTGAATTGTTTACATGTTGCTAAGCAGTTGCTAGGGACTCTCCTGGAAGAAGCTAGCTAGCTTACAAAGAATAACAAAAAAAATATCTAGTTAACAGAAGAAAGGAAGACAAAATAAGGACAAAATAAGGACAGAAGAAAAAAGAAAAGAAAAAAGGACAACAAAGTGAAACAGTCCTCTGAAGAAACAAGAGAGCATTATACAAGAAACAGCACTTCTATTGCAACATTGTAGCCAACATCACCAGCGTTGCTATGGAAATTGTTTACCCACCAGACATCCAAACAGAGAAAGCTAAGAAAAGTTTCAAAGGTTTGTTGATGGGACAGAACCATGAATGCCTGTTTGCAGATCTTACCAGTTACAAAACAAGAGCAAATTTAATTTTTAATACCAATCGAGGGAACATATGGAAAAAGGTTATTTGCAACCATTTCCCTTTCTCAAAAAAGAGGGGCATCAGCCAAGGATGTCAGATCAGCATTTTTGAAGAAGCTGACCAGAGCAACACATATCAAACAGTAAACTTATATAATAATGGAACTGTATTGATACAAGGCAATGATTCAAGCCTCCAGGCTTTTGAGAATAGGTTTGCTACCCTAAAAGAAGACGCTGACATCATCTCAGAAAATGAGGAAAAAGTCAAGGAGGGAGATGGAGAAAAGCAGACCCCAATGGTCTCTGTGACCCAGCAGGAAGCCCTCAACGTCCCTTTACCTACCTCACCTGCAGCAGACAGAGTCAAGGACATGACAATTTCAATAAGAACACCTGCTATGCAACGTTTCCACAACACCCTCTCTCTAGTCGAAGCAGAGGTCATAGAACTCAGAGAGAAGAAGCTTCAAGAGGAGGACACTGTCCAGAAACTCAAAGAAGAGATGAAACAGTTCAGGGAGGAGAGCAGAGCATCCATAGCTAAATTAGAAAGCAGAATGGACAAGCTGAGTCAGACAAATGATGACCTCAGAGACCATCTGAGCACAACAAGAAAGGAGCTCGAACAAAAAGAGAGGTACATTGACACCCTCAACCGGCAGAGAGTCATTGTGTCCTCTGCATCGAGAAAACATGTCCACCAGCTTGGTACAACACAAGCAGAACCTGAGACCAGCATGGCCTCCACTACACAGCCGGATGACACTGCACCAGCCTACCAGTCTGCTCCAGCCCAGGTCAACCTACCAGCCTCTCAGTCTGCTCCAGCCCAGGTCAACCTACCAGCCTCCCAGTCTGCTCCAGCCCAGGTCAGAATACCAGCCTCCCAGTCTGCTCCAGCCCAGGTTAACCTACCAGCCTCCCAGTCTGCTCCAGCCCAGGTCAACCTACCAGCCTCCCAGTCTGCTCCAGCCCAGGTCAGAATACCAGCCTCCCAGTCTGCTCCAGCCCAGGTTAACCTACCAGCCTCCCAGTCTGCTCCAGCCCAGGTCAGAATACCAGCCTCCCAGTCTGCTCCACCCAGACAATCACCCACAACTGCAATTCTAATTGATTCAAATGGGAAGTTCTTAGTCCAGGAAAGATTATTCCCTAGACACCAGGTGTATAAGTTCTGGTGTCCTACAACTGAGAGTGCAATGCAGCTACTCAGTCAGACCAGGATTGACACCCCTGACAACATCATCATCCACACTGGCACAAACGACCTTCATGCCAAAGGTGAAAATGTATCTGGGGCAGTGAGAAGAGTGGCAGAACGGGCACAGGCTATGTTCCCAACAACCAATATAGTTGTGTCCACCCTCCTACCAAGAAAAGACTTCCCAGAAAAGTTGATCGACAAAATAAATCAACAGATCACTGTGGACTGTGCCTCACTGCTCAACGTCAGAACGGCTCACCACCCCACTCTGACATGTCAACACTTATATGATAATATACATCTTGATCAGGACAGTATCAGAACCTTTGCCAAGGACCTAAAAGATGCAACACTTGGCAGGGACCCACACACCCATCACCCCAGCAACAAAGGTCCCACGCCCCACCTTCTGAAACAACAGTACCTCCACCATCCCGAGGAGAAAAGAGCCAGACATGGCTTATTACAGCACAGCTCTACTAGACCAGGCCCAACACAGCACAGCTCTACTAGACCAGGCCCAACACAGCACAGCTCTACTAGACCCGGCCCATCACAACACAGCTCTACTAGACCCGGCCCATCACAACACAGCTCTACTAGACCTGGCCCATCACAACAAAGCTCTACTAGACCTGGCCCATCACAACACAGCTCTACTAGACCTGGCCCATCACAACACAGCTCTACTAGACCTGGCCCATCACAACAAAGCTCTACTAGACCCGGCCCATCACAACACAGCTCTACTAGACCCGGCCCATCACAACACAGCTCTACTAGACCCGGCCCATCACAACGCAGCTCTACTAGACCCGGCCCATCACAACACAGCTCTACTAGACCTGTCCCATCACAACACAGCTCTACTAGACCCAGCCCATCACAACACAGCTCTGACCACTACTCCAGGGTCGGTCAGAACACTGCCCTTCAGGGAAGTAGACCACATGATGCAGTCCACACCATGTATCAATTAGATCGTCAGCCTACATATGCTGAGGTAACCTCTGGCAGAAGACCCCTAGAACAATCAGAGATAGGAGAGGTGCGCCAACTACTGCAACTAATATGCAGACTACTGAGCTAGACAGTCCCTTTAATTCACACACGGGCACGCACGCGCACACACACACACACACAAACACACAGGGTTGCAGATTGCACATAACATAAGTACAATGCAATCTTATTCCATTCTTATTCATTTGTTTACAAATATTCCTAAATGTATTGACACCGGTATTATAATAATTATTATATGTAATGGTGTGTGTGTGTGTGTGTGTGTGTGTGCGTGTGTGTGTATGTATGTATGTATGTGTGTATATGTGTATGTGCATGTATGTGTATATATATATATATGTATATATATGTATATGTATGTGTATATATATGTATATATATATGTATGTATGTATGTGTGTGTGTGTGTATGTATGTATGTATGTATGTGTGTATATGTATGTGTATGTATATATATATGTATATATATATGTATGTGTATGTATATATATGTGTATGTATGTATGTATATATATGGATATGTGTATGTATATATATGTATATATACATATTTTATTTTTTTTGTTTTTTTCGATGTACTTTACTCAAACCAGTGAATATCACTTATTATAAATGAGATCATTAACTATCAGCTCTTGGAATATCCAGGGCCTATACTCTTCACATTTTGGTTATAAAACAACTAATCCAGAATTGATTAAAAACATCAAGGGACAGGACATCATAATCCTACTGGAAACATGGTGTCGTGGAGACATAGATACTCAGTGTCCCTCAGGCTATAGAGAAAGTTTACTACCATCAATCAAACATAAAAATGTTAAACGGGGCCGAGACTCAGGTGGAATCATCATTTGGCATAAGCAGGACTTAGCACTGAATGAAATGAAAAAAGGTACCACTCACATTTGGCTAAAACTTAACAAAGGTACAATCTATTGTGACAATGATGTATACATATGTGCAGCTTATGCTCCTCCTTCAGATTCATCATATTATGATGATCAGTTTTTTGACAATCTCCAGACAGAAATCATTACATTTCAGGCGCAGGGTAAAGTGCTTCTTTGTGGAGATTTCAATGCAAGAACAGGTTCTGAGCCTGACTACACTGATGCGGGAGGTAACCACCACATATTTGGACACCCCTCCTTGTACAGTAGCCCTATTATAAATAATAGAAACAGTCCTGACCAAATACTGAACAAAAATGGAAAAGAGTTAGTACATCTCTGTCGAGCCTTAGGCCTGTACATGCTTAATGGTAGAATCAGAGGGGACTCTTTAGGTCAGTTTACTTACTGCTCAGCTCTTGGGACAAGTGTAGTCGATTATGCCATCACTGACATTGACCCCTCCTCCATTAGTGCATTCACTGTCAGACCACAGACACCATTGTCAGATCACAGTCAGATCAACGTGTTTCTGAAGAAATTAACCGGCAATATTCATTCAAAAAAACAGCCCAATAAACTTTACAACATAAACCAATCGTTCAGATGGGCTCCAAACAGTGCAGAGGCATTCATTGAAACATTGAACTCAAATGAAATGATGAACTCTATACAGTTTTTCAATAACTCACAGTACCAAAACAATAAAGATGGTGTCAATTCAGCTACCCAAAACATCAACTGCATATTCCAAAAAGCAGCATCGAAAGCAAATTTGAGAAAACCAAAGCAATGCAACATCAGAAGCAAAAATCAAAATGTTTCTGACAAATGGTTTGATAATGAATGTAAAACAATTAGAAAACACCTAAGACAAATGTCAAACAAAAAACATAAGCAGCAAAACAACCCAGAGCTACGATATGAATACTTTGAAACTCTGAAACAGTATAAACAAACACTGAAATGCAAGAAATGGAATTATACCAACAAGACACTTGATGAAATTGAAAACGCAATTGACCAAAATCAGTTCTGGGACATGTGGAACAATTTAAGCACAACAAAGCCACAAGAATTAGCCATACAAGATGTAGGAATTTGGAAAACTTACTTTGATAATCTATACAAAAACATCCCACAAAAAGACTTAAACCAGAACCAATTAGAAATTAAAGAAAAATTGAACATCCTGGAATCAGTCATTAAAAACAACCAAAATCCATTAGATTACCCAATAACCCAACAAGAACTAAATGAAAAGCTAAAATCTATTAAATCAAAAAAGGCTTGTGGTGTAGACAACATCAGAAATGAAATGCTGAAAAACAGCACACCTGAGTTGCAAAATGCTGTGCTTAAATTGTTCAACATGGTTTTAACTTCTGGCTGCTTCCCTGATGTCTGGAACCAGGGGCTCATCTCCCCTATCCACAAAAGTGGAGACAAATCAGACCCCAATAATTACAGGGGAATTTGCGTCAACAGTAACTTGGGAAAGATTTTCTGTAGCATTTTGAATTCAAGAATTCAAACCTTTCTTCAAGAAAAAAATGTAATAAGTAAATGTCAAATTGGCTTTCTCCCTAACCATCGCACTACTGACCATATATACACCTTACACACACTAATTAATAAACACGTCCACCAAAAAAAAGAGGGCAAAATCTTTGCTTGCTTTATTGACTTTAAAAAAGCATTTGATTCGATTTGGCACGAAGGGCTATTCTACAAAATTCTACAAAGTGGGCTTGGTGGTAAGGTGTATGACTTAATAAAATGTATGTACACAGAAAATAAGTGTGCAATAAAAATCAAAAACCAAAGAACAGAATTTTTTTCACAATGTCGAGGTGTGAGACAAGGCTGCAATTTGAGTCCAAATCTTTTCAACATTTATATCAATGAATTAGCAGACATGTTGGACCAATCTCCAGCCCCAGGACTCACACTATTTGACACAGAGGTGAAATACCTGCTATATGCTGATGACTTGGTACTTCTATCACCAACCAAAGAAGGTCTTCAACAAAACATTAATATTCTGGAGCAATATTGCCATAATTGGGCCCTGGCAGTAAATTTCCAAAAAACTAAAATCATGATTTTCCAAAAAAAACCCAGATGTCAGAAACACAAATGTAAATTCACCCTGAACAACACCTTAATTGAACACACAAAAAATTACACCTACCTTGGTCTGACCATATCTGCATCGGGAAACTTTAATATGGCAGTGAAGGCACTCAAAGAAAAAGCCCGCAGAGCAATGTATGCAATAAAAATGAAATTATTCAAAATCAACATCCCAATTAGAATTTGGACTAAAATATTTGACAGTGTAATCCTACCAATAGCACTTTATGGAAGTGAGGTTTGGGGGCCACTCAATAAACTGGATTTTAAAATGTGGGACAAACATCCAATTGAAACCCTACATGCAGAATTCTGTCGGAAAATTCTACAAGTCCAGAGAAATACACCAACTAATGCATGTAGGGCAGAATTGGGCCGTTTTCCAGTAATAATGAAAATACAGAAAAGATCATTAAAATTTTGGCTACATCTAAATTCAAGTCCAAATTCGAGTCTGCAATTTAAAGCACTTCAAGACCAAGAGCTGAGCCCAGAAACGAGCCCTCTCAGTCAGCTGGTGTTGGACCTCACCAACCAAGCTGACACCAGCACTGCTTCAAAAGAAAGAATTCCAATAAACAAAATCATGAACCAATCAAAGGAATCATACTTACAATACTGGAAAAACGAAACAAAATCCCAAAGCCGACTAAATTGCTATCTGACCCTAAACAGAGAATATGAATTGGCTGATTATCTCTACTCTGTCAGAGATACGAAGCAGAGACAGATCCTTACCAAGTACAGGCTGAGTGACCACCGATTGGCAATAGAAACCGGCAGACATAAAAAGACATGGCTACCCAAAGAGGAGCGTGTATGTGGTCACTGCATGACAGGGGAGGTAGAGACAGAGATGCACTTTCTCCTTTACTGTGATAAATATTCCTCACAAAGAGACTCATTATTCACAGAAATGACTACATATATTCCAAATTTTTACAAATTGAACCCAGAGGAAAAACTAAGAATACTCATGGGCGAAGGAGCAATGGCTCCTCTTGCAGCCAAATATGTATTTTCCTGCCATAGCCTGAGGGACACTGAATAATAACATCTGCATAGTAAACAGTAACTTACTTATTATTACTATTATTGTTATTACTATAATTATTAATGTTTACTGTAGACTGTTACCATTTTATTGTTATTATTTTTGTATTTAATTTTGTATTATTATTTACTACCATTTTATATTATTATTTGCTATCATTTATAATTTTGTTACAATGTATATGGTATACATGGTTGCTTTGGCAATATTGACACAATGTTTTTCATGCCAATAAAGCAGCTTGAATTTGAATTTGAATTTGACTAGGATGACAGTAAGAGAGAGAGAGAGAGAGAGACTAGGATGACAGTAAGAGAGAGAGAGACTAGGATGACAGTAAGAGATAGAGAGAGAGAGAGACTAGGATGACAGTAAGAGAGCGAGAGAGAGACTAGGATGACAGTAAGAGAGAGAGAGAGAGAGACTAGGAGGACAGTAAGAGAGAGAAAGAGACTAGGATGACAGTAAGAGAGCGGGAGAGAGACTAGGATGACAGTAAGAGAGAGAGAGAGAGACTAGGATGACAGTACGAGAGAGAGAGAGAGACTAGGATGACAGTAAGAGAGAGAGAGAGAGACTAGGATGACAGTAAGAGAGAGAGAGAGAGACTAGGATGACAGTAAGAGAGAGAGAGAGACTAGGATGCCAGTAAGAGAGAGAGAGACTAGGATGACAGTAAGAGAGAGAGAGAGACTAGGATGACAGTAAGAGAGAGAGAGAGAGACTAGGATGACAGTAAGAGAGAGAGAGACTAGGATGACAGTAAGAGAGAGAGAGAGAGAGAGAGAGAGAGAGACTAGGATGGCAGTAAGAGAGAGAGAGAGACTAGGATGACGGTAAGAGAGAGAGAGAGAGACTAGGATGACAGTGAGAGAGAGAGAGACTAGGATGACAGTAAGAGAGAGAGAGACTGGGATGACAGTAAGAGAGAGAGAGAGACTAGGATGACAGTAAGATAGAGAGATAGACTAGGATGACAGTAAGAGAGAGAGAGAGACTAGGATGACAGTAAGAGAGAGAGAGAGACTAGGATGACAGTAAGAGAGAGAGAGAGACTAGGATGACAGTAAGAGAGAGAGAGAGACTAGGATGACAGTAAGAGAGAGAGAGAGAGAAACTAATGACAGTAAGAGAGAGAGAGAGACTAGGATGACAGTAAGAGAGAGACAGAGAGAGACTAGGATGACAGTAAGAGAGAGAGAGACAAGGATGACAGTAAGAGAGAGAGAGACTAGGATGACAGTAAGAGAGAGAGAGAGACTAGGATGACAGTAAGAGAGAGAGAGACTAGGATGACAGTAAGAGGGTGAGAGAGAGAGAGAGAGAGAGAGAGAGAGAGAGACTAGGATGACAGTAAGAGAGAGAGAGACTAGGATGACAGTAAAAGAGAGAGAGAGAGACTAGGATGACAGTAAGAGAGAGAGAGAGACAAGGATGACAGTAAGAGAGAGAGAGAGACTAGGATGACAGTAAGAGAGAGAGAGAGACTAGGATGACAGTAAGAGAGAGAGACTAGGATGACAGTAAGAGCGAGAGAGAGACTAGGATGACAGTAAGAGAGAGAGAGAGAGAGAGACTAGGATGACAGTAAGAGAGAGAGAGAGACAAGGATGACAGTAAGAGAGAGAGAGAGACAAGGATGACAGTAAGAGAGAGACTAGGATGACAGTAAGAGAGAGAGAGAGAGAGACTAGGATGACAGTAAGAGAGAGAGAGAGACAAGGATGGCAGTAAGAGAGAGAGAGAGACTAGGATGACAGTAAGAGAGAGAGAGAGAGAGAGAGAGAGACTAGGATGACAGTAAGAGAGAGAGAGAGACTAGGATGACAGTAAGAGAGAGAAGGAGACTGGGATGACAGTAAGAGAGAGAGAGAGAGAGACTAGGATGACAGTAAGAGAGAGAGAGAGAGAGAGAGAGAGAGAGAGAGAGAGAGAGACTAGGATGACAGTAAGAGAGAGAGAGAGACTAGGATGACAGTAAGAGAGAGAGAGAGAGAGACTAGGATAACAGTAAGAGAGAGAGAGAGAGAGAGAGACTAGGATGACAGTAAGAGAGAGAGAGAGAGACTAGGATGACAGTAAGAGAGAGAGAGAGGCTAGGATGACAGTAAGAGAGAGAGAGAGAGAGAGAGAGAGAGAGAGAGAGACTAGGATAACAGTAAGAGAGAGAGAGAGAGAGAGAGAGACTAGGATGACAGTAAGAGAGAGAGAGAGAGAGAGAGAGAGAGAGACTAGGATGACAGTAAGAGAGAGAGAGAGAGACTAGGATGACAGTAAGAGCGAGAGAGAGACTAGGATGACAGTAAGAGAGAGAGAGAGACTAGGATGACAGTAAGAGAGAGAGAGAGAGACAAGGATGACAGTAAGAGAGAGAGAGAGACAAGGATGACAGTAAGAGAGAGAGAGAGACTAGGATTACAGTTAAAGAGAGAGAGAGACTAGGATGACAGTAAGAGAGAGAGACAAGGATGACAGTAAGAGATAGAGAGAGACTAGGATGACAGTAAGAGAGAGAGAGAGAGACTAGGATGACAGTAAGAGAGAGAGAGAGAGAGAGAGAGACTAGGATGACAGTAAGAGAGAGAGAGAGACTAGGATGACAGTAAGAGAGAGAGAGAGACTAGGATGACAGTAAGAGAGAGAGAGAGACTAGGATGACAGTAAGAGAGAGAGAGAGACTAGGATGACAGTAAGAGAGAGAGAGAGAGAGAGAGACTAGGATGACAGTAAGAGAGAGAGAGAGAGACTAGGATGACAGTAAGAGAGAGAGAGAGACTAGGATGACAGTAAGAGAGAGAGAGAGACTAGGATGACAGTAAGAGAGAGAGAGACTAGGATGACAGTAAGAGAGAGACAGAGAGAGAGAGAGACTAGGATGACAGTAAGAGAGAGAGAGAGACTAGGATGACAGTAAGAGAGAGAGAGAGAGACTAGGATGACAGTAAGAGAGAGAGAGAGAGAGACTTGGATGACAGTGAGAGAGAGAGAGACTAGGATGACAGTAAGAGAGAGAGAGAGACTGGAATGACAGTAAGAGAGAGAGAGAGACTAGGATGACAGTAAGAGAGAGAGAGAGACTAGGATGACAGTAAGAGAGCGAGAGAGACTAGGATGACAGTAAGAGAGAGAGAGAGAGAGAGACTAGGATGACAGTAAGAGAGAGAGAGAGAGAGACTAGGCTGACAGTGAGAGAGAGAGAGAGACTAGGATGACAGTAAGAGATAGAGAGAGAGACTAGGATGACAGTAAGAGAGAGAGAGAGAGACTAGGATGACAGTAAGAGAGAGAGAGACTAGGAGGACAGTAAGAGAGAGAGAGAGAGACTAGGAGGACAGTAAGAGAGAGAGAGAGAGACTAGGATGACAGTAAGAGAGAGAGAGAGAGACTAGGATGACAGTGAGAGCGGGAGAGAGACTAGAATGACAGTAAGAGAGAGAGAGACTAGGATGACAGTAAGAGAGAGAGACTAGGATGACAGTAAGAGAGAGAGATAGCGAGAGAGACTAGGATGACAGTAAGAGAGAGAGAGAGAGAGAGAGAGAGAGAGAGAGAGAGAGAGAGAGAGAGAGAGAGACTAGGATAACAGTAAGAGAGAGAAAGACTAGAATGACAGTAAGAGAGAGGGAGAGAGAGAGACTAGGATGACAGTAAGAGAGAGAGAGAGAGACTAGGATGACAGTAAGAGAGAGAAAGAGAGAGAGACTATGATGACAGTAAGAGAGAGCGAGAGAGAGACTAGGATGACAGTAAGAGAGAAAGAGACTAGAATGACAGTAAGAGAGAGAAAGAGAGAGAGAGAGAGAGAGAGACTAGGATGACAGTAAGAGAGAGAGAGAGAGACTAGGATGACAGTAAGAGAGAGAAAGAGAGAGAGAGAGAGAGAGAGACTAGGATGACAGTAAGAGAGAGAGAGAGAGACTAGGATGACAGTAAGAGAGAGAAAGAGAGAGAGACTAGGATGACAGTAAGAGGGAGAGAGAGAGAGAGAGAGACTAGGATGACAGTAAGAGAGAGAGACTAGAATGACAGTAAGAGAGAGAGAGAGAGAGAGAGAGACTAGGATTACAGTAAGAGAGAGAGAGAGAGATAGACTAGGATGACAGTAAGAGAGAGAAAGAGAGAAAGACTAGGATGACAGTAAGAGAGAGAGAGAGAGAGAGAGAGAGAGAGAGAGAGAGAGACTATGATAACAGTAAGAGAGAGAGAGAGAGACTAGGATGACAGTAAGAGAGAGAGAGAGAGAGACTAGGATGACAGTAAGAGAGAGAGAGACTATGATGACAGTAAGAGAGAGATAGAGAGAGAGACTAGGATGACAGTAAGAGAGAGAAAGAGAGAGAGAGACTAGGATGACAGTAAGAGAGAGAGAGAGAGAGAGAGAGAGAGAGAGAGAGAGAGAGACTAGGATAACAGTAAGAGAGAGAGAGAGAGACTAGGATGACAGTAAGAGAGAGAGCGAGAGAGACTAGGATGACAGTGAGAGAGAGAGAGAGACTAGGATGACAGTAAGAGATAGAGAGAGAGACTAGGATGACAGTAAGAGAGAGAGAGAGAGACTAGGATGACAGTAAGAGAGAGAGAGAGACTAGGAGGACAGTAAGAGAGAGAGAGAGAGAGACTAGGAGGACAGTAAGAGAGAGAGAGAGAGAGACTAGGATGACAGTAAGAGAGAGAGAGAGAGAGACTAGGATGACAGTGAGAGCGGGAGAGAGACTAGAATGACAGTAAGAGAGAGAGAGACTAGGATGACAGTAAGAGAGAGAGACTAGGATGACAGTAAGAGAGAGAGATAGCGAGAGAGACTAGGATGACAGTAAGAGAGAGAGAGAGAGAGAGAGAGAGAGAGAGACTAGGATGACAGTAAGAGAGAGAAAGACTAGAATGACAGTAAGAGAGAGAAAGAGAGAGAGAGAGAGAGAGAGAGAGACTAGGATGACAGTAAGAGAGAGAGAGAGAGAGACTAGGATGACAGTAAGAGAGAGAAAGAGAGAGAGACTATGATGACAGTAAGAGAGAGCGAGAGAGAGACTAGGATGACAGTAAGAGAGAAAGAGACTAGAATGACAGTAAGAGAGAGAAAGAGAGAGAGAGAGAGAGAGAGACTAGGATGACAGTAAGAGAGAGAGAGAGAGAGACTAGGATGACAGTAAGAGAGAGAAAGAGAGAGAGATTAGGATGACAGTAAGAGGGAGAGAGAGAGAGAGAGAGACTAGGATGACAGTAAGAGAGAGAGACTAGAATGACAGTAAGAGAGAGAGAGAGAGAGAGAGAGAGAGAGAGAGACTAGGATTACAGTAAGAGAGAGAGAGAGAGAGAGAGACTAGGATGACAGTAAGAGAGAGAAAGAGAGAGAGACTAGGATGACAGTAAGAGAGAGAGAGAGAGAGACTAGGATGACAGTAAGAGAGAGAGAGAGAGAGACTAGGATGACAGTAAGAGAGAGAGAGACTATGATGACAGTAAGAGAGAGATAGAGAGAGAGAGAGAGACCAGGATGACAGTAAGAGAGAGAGAGACTAGCATGAAAGTATGAGAGAGAGAGACTAGGATGACAGTAAGAGAGAGAGAGAGAGAGAGACTAGGATGACAGTAAGAGAGAGAGAGACTAGGATGACAGTAAGAGATAGAGAGAGAGAGAGACTAGGATGACAGTAAGAGAGCGAGAGAGAGACTAGGATGACAGTAAGAGAGAGAGAGAGAGAGACTAGGAGGACAGTAAGAGAGAGAAAGAGACTAGGATGACAGTAAGAGAGCGGGAGAGAGACTAGGATGACAGTAAGAGAGAGAGAGAGAGACTAGGATGACAGTACGAGAGAGAGAGAGAGACTAGGATGACAGTAAGAGAGAGAGAGAGAGACTAGGATGACAGTAAGAGAGAGAGAGAGAGACTAGGATGACAGTAAGAGAGAGAGAGAGACTAGGATGACAGTAAGAGAGAGAGAGACTAGGATGACAGTAAGAGAGAGAGAGAGACTAGGATGACAGTAAGAGAGAGAGAGAGAGACTAGGATGACAGTAAGAGAGAGAGAGACTAGGATGACAGTAAGAGAGAGAGAGAGAGAGAGAGAGAGAGAGACTAGGATGGCAGTAAGAGAGAGAGAGAGACTAGGATGACGGTAAGAGAGAGAGAGAGAGACTAGGATGACAGTGAGAGAGAGAGAGACTAGGATGACAGTAAGAGAGAGAGAGACTGGGATGACAGTAAGAGAGAGAGAGAGACTAGGATGACAGTAAGATAGAGAGATAGACTAGGATGACAGTAAGAGAGAGAGAGAGACTAGGATGACAGTAAGAGAGAGAGAGAGACTAGGATGACAGTAAGAGAGAGAGAGAGACTAGGATGACAGTAAGAGAGAGAGAGAGACTAGGATGACAGTAAGAGAGAGAGAGAGAGAAACTAATGACAGTAAGAGAGAGAGAGAGACTAGGATGACAGTAAGAGAGAGACAGAGAGAGACTAGGATGACAGTAAGAGAGAGAGAGACAAGGATGACAGTAAGAGAGAGAGAGACTAGGATGACAGTAAGAGAGAGAGAGAGACTAGGATGACAGTAAGAGAGAGAGAGACTAGGATGACAGTAAGAGGGTGAGAGAGAGAGAGAGAGAGAGAGAGAGAGAGAGACTAGGATGACAGTAAGAGAGAGAGAGACTAGGATGACAGTAAGAGAGCGAGAGAGACTAGGATGACAGTAAAAGAGAGCCAGAGGGACATAAAGAAGAAGAAAATATGAAAAGAGAAAGAAGCCGCGACAGAGCAGAAGACGGGTAAAGTGAGTTGCTGAATTGAAGAAAAGCACACAGCCACATGGCTGCAGCCTGCAGGTGACACTTGAGACAAAGTGAGTTGCTGAATTGAAGAAAAGCACACAGCCACATGGCTGCAGCCTGCAGGTGACACTTGAGACAAAGAGAGCTACTGAATAGAAGAAAAGCACACAGCCACATGGCTGCAGCCTGCAGGTGACACTTGAGACAAAGTGAGCTGCTGAATAGAAGAAAAGCACACAGCCACATGGCTGCAGCCTGCAGGTGACACTTGAGACAAAGTGAGCTGCTGCACGGAGCACGCCGCTGTGGCGGCCTGTCGGCTTCCCAGACACTGCAGTAAAATACACCCGTTTCTCAACCCAACAGGTGTCAGGATGACATATCGCCTCCGTTTAAGAACGAGGAAAAGAGAAAGGGATCTCTGTCTCTCCACACACACAGGGCTGGTCACACACACAGGGCTGGTTACACACACAGGGCTGGTTATACACACAGGGCTGGTCACACACACAGGGCTGGTCACACAGCAGGACTAGAGTAGGAAGTTGAAGAGCCAAGCTAGGCAAACAGCACTGCATTTCTCCACACACACAGGGCTGGTCACACAGCAGGACTAGAGTAGGAAGTTGAAGAGCCAAGCTAGGCAAACAGCACTGCATTTCTCCACAGAGACAATGACGATCTGCATTCTAACAGGCTATACTAGAGTGGCAGCAAAAACCAAATGACACAAAGCACTTAAGCTTTCCCTGAGTGATACAGGTCACCAATTGGTCTCTGAAATGACTCAAGTAAAGGGAAGGTAACACCGTGTTACAGGGCATTAGGCACTTCTTCTGTCCTGTCCTTAATTCAGGAGTGTTTGTCCCCTCAGCTTGTCATCTGGTGGCTGTGTGTGAGAGAGAGCGGAGTGACATTGAGAGCGTGGCACCATGGCGACAGAGACACAGCGCCGTTGTCATTACCGTCCCATCAAGCCCTCTGCTCAGCGTGTCAGCCAATCGCTGAGTGATAAGAGGCGATTATGGGCCGCACAGCCTGGCAGGGACTCCGAGAAGGACCGCCACCCGCCGTCCACCACACAATCTACGGTATAGCCTGGCTGGGAAGATGAGGATGAGTGTGAAGGTTGGGAGCGCCAAACAACTTTGGCCTCTTTCAGAGTGGAGAAGATTGTTTGGATGGAGAAAAGCTTTTGAACACCTTGCTCCTGAAAACGGTGCGGGTTTCAAACCTACCACCCCAGGCCTCAATACACCCTCATACAATATAGTGGCACCCATTTCAAAGAATTGGCATTCTAAAGGCAACAGATTTGGCCATGAGAGCAAGGTCACAGTCAAGCGAAAGCTCCAGCCAACGCAACAGCAGCAAACCAAATGTAGTCAGCTCCACTCCCGGGCTCACCTTCATCAGACAGAGCAGATAGAAGCTCTCCTACTTTAGTCCTTATCAGGGAAGGAGACGACTGATAACACTGCATGGACTCATTTAAAAAACGACAGATTAGCAGAGAAAGAGGAAATGTGCTGAATGGTGCTACACCATAAGCTGTCTGCTAGGAGGTGATGCTGACACTGGTGTATTGACTATGCATGGAGCTGCAAGCTTAAAACTGGTCGCTCTCTCTCTCTCTCTCTCTCTCTCTCTCTCTCTCTCTCTCTCTCTCTCTCTCTCTCTCTCTCTCTCTCTCTCTCTCTCTCTCTCAATTCAATTCAATTCAATTCAATTCAAGGGGCTTTATTGGCATGGGAAACATGTGTTAACATTGCCAAAGCAAGTGAGGTAGATAATATACAAAAGTGAAATAAACAATAAAAATGAACAGTAAACATTACACATACAGAAGTTTCAAAACAACAAAGACATTACAAATATCATTTTATGTATATATACAGTGTTGTAACAATGTACAAATGGTTAAAGTAAACAAGGGAAAATAAATAAGCATAAATATGGGTTGTATTTACAATGGTGTTTGTTCTTCACTGGTTGCCCTTTTCTTGTGGCAACAGGTCACACATCTTGCTGCTGTGATGGCACGCTCTCTCTCTCTCCCTCTCCCTCTCTCTCTCTCTCTCTCTCTCTCTCTCTCTCTCTCTCTCTCTCTCTCTCCTTCCCTCTCCCTCCCACCCTCCCTCTCCCATTGAGCTAATATTAGGCAGAAGGTCTAATTGCTGTGTGAGCCTGCTCTGTTCAGGGACCTGGGCTGACTAGGGGCTAATTAGCCCAGGGACTTGTGATTAAGGAGAGAGGAGGGGGAGGGGTCCTATTGGGGATAAATCACTCTAGTACCCAATAGGAGCAATCACAGGGGAAGGAAAGAGCACCCGGGCCCTGGGAGAGGGGCAGGGAGCACCCGGTCCCACACTTACCAAGGAATGTGGGACAGTTTTGACTCCATGTGCCTCTAGATAGTTAATGCAGACAGTTGGAAGTGGCATATTAGTCAAATGATTAACAGAATCGACCGGGGACAATTCAATCATCCACATTTAGCTCTGTATAAAGATGAAGTGTAGCAACATGATGGTTGTTGTTGGAGATGTGCCTGTGTTTTGGTTTGTGCCTTGAAAGTAAAGCCGCATCATGTTGTCTAAACTTTAAGCATCTAATTCCGAGAGGAAAGGGGGTTGACAGGGATTATTTATGAGGCTATGCTGATGTAAGCAATAACTGCACAAATACAAGTTAGTTTACTGTATCCCTCAATATAGTTTGAATAAGAAGAGAAAGACATAGACTGTTACAGTTGAAGTTGGAAGTTTACATACACCTTAGCCAAATACATAGAGAGAATGATTTATTTAAGCTTTTATTTCTTTCATCACATTCCCAGTGGGTCAGAAGTTTACATACACTCAATTAGTATTTGGTAGCATTGCCTTTAAATTGTTTAACTTGGGTCAAATGTTTTGGGTAGCCTTCCACAAGCTTCCCACAATAAGTTGGGTGAATTTTGGCCCATTCCTCCTGACAGAGCTGGTGTAACTGAGTCAGGTTTGTAGGCCTCCTTGCTTGCACACACTTTTTCAGTTCTGCCCACACATTTTCTATAGGATTGATGTCAGGGCTTTGTGATGGGCACTCCAATACCTTGACTTTCTTGTCCTTAAGCTATTTGGAAGTATGCTTGGGGTCATTGTCCATTTGGAAGACCCATTTGCGACCAAGCTTTAACTTCCTGACTGATGTCTTGAGATGTTGCTTCAATATATCCACATAATTTCCCATCCTCATGATGGCATCTATTTTGTAGAGTGCACCAGTCCCTCCTGCAGCAAAGTACCCCCACAACATGATGCTGCCACCCCCGTGCTTCACGGTTGGGATGGTGTTCTTTGGCTTGCAATCATCCCCCTTTTTCCTCCAAACATAACGATAGTCATTATGGCCAAACAGTTCTATTTTTGTTTCATCAGACCAGAGGACATTTCTCCAAAAAGTACAATCTTTGTCCCCATGTGCAGTTGCAAACTGTAGTCTGGCTTTTTTTATGGCTGTTTTGGAGCAGTGGCTTCTTCCTTGCTGAGCGTCCTTTTAGGTTATGTTGATATAGGACTCGTTTTACTGTCAAAACTTTTGTACCTGTTTCCTCCAGCATCTTCACAAGGTCCTTTGCTGTTGTACTGGGATTGATTTGCACTTTTCGCACCAAAGTACGTTCATCTCTAGGAGACAGAATACATCTTCTTCCTGAGTGGTATGACAGCTGCGTGGTCCCATGGTGTTTATACTTGCGTACTATTGTTTGTACAGATTAACGTGGTACCTTCAGGCGTTTGGAAATTGCTTCCAACGATGAACCAAACTTGTGGAGGTCTACAATTTTTTTTCTGAGGTCTTGGCTGATTTATTTTGGTTTTCCCATGATGTCAAGCAAAGAGGCATTGAGTTTGAAGGTAGGCCTTGAAATACATCCACAGGTACACCTCCAATTGACTCAAATTATGTCAATTAGCCTATCGGAAGCTTCTAAAGCCATGACATAATTTTCTGGAATTTTCCAACCTGTTTAAAGGCATTGTGATACAGTGAATTATAAGTGAAATTATCTGTGAAATAATCTGTCTGTAAACCATTGTTGGAAAAATGTATTGTGTCATGCACAAAGTAGATGCCCTAACCGATGTCCTTGCCAATACTATAGTTGGGGCGGCAGGGTAGCCTAGTGGTTAGAGCGTTGGACTAGTAACCGGAAGGTTGCGAGTTCAAACCCCCGAGCTGACAAGGTACAAATCTGTCCTTCTGCCCCTGAACAGTGGCCCACTGTTCCCAGGCCGTCATTGAAAATAAGAATTTGTTCTTGACTGACTTGCCTAGTTAAATAAAGGTAAAATAAAATAAATAAATAAATAGTTTGATAACAAGAAATGTGTGGAGTGGTTGAAAAGTGAGTTTTGGTACCTTGTCCTGCAGGAAGAGCTGAGCGATATCCACTAGATAGTGAAAATTGGCTATATATTATAAAAAAACATGATAATGTTTTATTTATTTAATTTAACGTTAGGGTTAGTCATAAGGTTAGCAATGTGGTTAGGGTTAAGGTTATGGTTAGGATTCAAATCAGATTTTAATGACTTTGTGGCTGTGCCAGCTAGTGGCTACCCTGCAGAGCTGCCTCCGGCACATAACTCATCACAATAAATACAACCTGCATTTCTGTTCCCCAACTCATCTGTCAGATTTGGTCTATTAGCATTCTGTCATTCATCTGTATTCCTTCCAGTTGCATAGTCTGACAAGGTAATGAGAGACGGGGTACAGTACATGCAAGCGTGTGTGTCTATATGTGTGTGTGTGTGTGTGTGTGTGTGTGTGTGTGTGTGTGTGTGTGTGTGTGTGTGTGTGTGTGCTTGAGTATGTGTGCTGGCCAGCCCAGGAACACAACACAGGGGCATTACACCACTGACACTCTGGGACCAATTACTCGCCGACAGCCGGGGTTTGACCTCCATTTATAATATTTATTCTGTATACGCTGTGTCTTTTCCATTTAAATGTACTGCCATCTATCACTGACTACTGCTCTCTGCCTCACAGGTAGCTACGACCATGTAATGGCTTGCTCCTGAGTGGTGCAGCGGTCTAAGGCACTGAATCTCAGTGCTCGAGGCGTCACCACAGACCCTGGTTCACAACTGGCTGTGTCATAGGAGTCCCATAGTGTTGTGAGGGTTTGGCAGGGGTAGGCTGTTATTGTGAAATAAGAATTTGTTCTTAACTGGCTTGCCTAGTGAAATAAAACATTTCAATAAATAGTCATACACTTCCAGCCAGGGGCAGACTGGGACCAGAGATCATCCCGTGCATTTCTAACACACTGGCCCATTTTCGGAAATGTCGGCATACACGGTTCGGCCAAGGCTCACAATGAGAGCATGCTGCTTAGACCACTGCACCACAGCAGTTCATAATGCTCTAGTACAGTGGTTCCCAGCCTTTTTATAGTCCCATACCCCTTCAAACGTTCAACCTCCAGCTGCGTACCCCCTCTAGCACCAGGGTCAGAGCACTCTCAAATGTGTTTTTTTGCCATCATTGTAAGCCTGCCACACACACACTACACGATACATTTATAAAACATAAGAATGAGCGTGAGTTTTTGTCACAACCCGGCTCTTGGGAAGTGACAAATAGCTCTTACTGGACCAGGGCACAAATAATAATATGATAATAATCAAGAATTTTGCTCTTTATTTAACCATCTTACATGTAAAACCTTATTTGTTCATCACTAATTGTAAATAACTCCGGTTAATGAGAAGCGTGTGCTTGAAAGGATGCACATAACTCTGCAATGTTGGGTTGTATTGGAGAGAGTCTCAGTCTTAAATCATTTTCCACACACAGTCTGTGCTTGTGCTAGTGAAGGCCGAGAATCCACTCTCACATAGGTACGTGGTTGCAAAGGTCATCAGTGTCTTAACAGCACGATTTGCCAAGGCAGGATACTCTGAGCGCATCCCAATCCAGAAATCTGACAGTGGCTTCTAATTAAATTACATTTTTACAGAACCGCTTGTTGGAATTTCTATGAGGCTCTCTTGTTCAGATATCAGTAAATGGACTGGAGGCAGGGCATGAAAGGGATAACGAATCCAGTTGTTTGTGTCATCTGTTTTGGGAACGTACCTGCGTAATTGCGCACTCAGCTCACAAGGTGCTTCTCTATATCACATTTTACATTGTTCGTAAGCTTGAGTTCATTTGCACACAAAAAATCATACAATGATGGAAAGACTTGTGTGTTGTCCTTGTTAATGCAGACAGAGAAGAGCTCCAACTTCTTAATCATTTTGTCCCGCCGATTGAATATAGTTGTGGAGTTGTGGAGAGTCCCTGTAATTCTAGATTCAGATCATTCAGGCGAGAAAAAACATCACCAAGATAGGCCAGTCGTGTGAGAAACTCGTCATCATGCAAGCAGTGAGACAAGTGATTGTGGTCAGTAAAGAAAACTTGAAGCTTGTCTCTCAATTAAAGAAAATGTGTCAATACTTTGCCCCTTGGTAACCAGCACACTTCTGTATGTTGTAAAAACGTTACATGGTTGCTGCCCATATCAGTGCATAATGCAGAAAATACATGAGAGTTCAGGGTCCTTGCTTTAACAAAGTTAACCATTTTCACTGTAGTGTCCAAAACATCTTTCAAGCTGTCAGACATTCCCTTGGCAGCAAGAGCCTCTCGGTGGATGCTGCAGTGTGCCCAAGTGGCGTTGGGAGCAACTGCTTGCACGCACGTTACCACATTACCACTCCACTGTCAAGGCTTTTGCTCCATCAGTACAGATACCAACACATCTGGCTTATACTCGAGGCAGTAATTGTTTCAAAACATCTCCTGCCATGTCACTGATGCGTCGTGAAACAGTGTAGTTTGATGAAGACATTGTCTGTATAGTTATTTTGGCCTTTTCTCCCAGCATTGTCCCAGCCACATCCACAGCAGCAGGAAGAATGAAGTCCTCTACAATAGTATGGGGCTTGCCTGTCCTAGCCACTCAGTAGCTCACCATATAAGACGCTTCTAGCCCCTTCTTGGTTTCAGTTGCTTTTATACACGTCTTACTACTCGAAAGTCGTCTTGATTCTCGCTCAAAAAACACCCGTGTCTGATTTTTCAAATTGGCATGTTGTGTTGCTAAATGTCTGTGCAAGAGTGAAGGTTTCATCGAGTTGTGAGATAATGTAACGGTTTTCTTTAGGTGAAGTAGAGGCAGACCAAAAAGCAGCGTGGTTGTTATTCATTGTACTTTAATAACAAAACTGTACATGAAAAACTAACAAAACAACAAACGTGCGAAAACCTAAAACAGTCCTATCTGGTGCAAACACAGAGACAGGAACAATCACCCACAAACACACAGTGAAACCCAGGCTACCTAAGTATGACTCTCAATCAGAGACAACTAATGACACCTGCCTCTGATTGAGAACCATACTAGGCCGAAACATAGAAATACCCCAAAACATAGAAAAACAAACAGACTGCCCACCCAACTCACGCCCTGACCATACTAAATAAATACAAAAACAAAGTAAATAAGGGTCAGAATGTGACAGATAGTACTTTTGCACATATAACACACTGTGGCTGAGGAAAGACACTACTCCCAATATAAGTGAACCCCAAATCAATGTAGTTCTCATCATATTTGCGCCTCTTCGATGGTCCAACGTCCCTGTCTGTTGTTCGGTGCTTTCCCCGGGAAGGGGGCAGTAGCTCTTCGGGCTTAATCAGATTCACAACTGTCAGTGTCCATGCTAGCTGGGCTAACAACAAATGTAGAATTACTGAAGGTAGCATTGGATGTGGCCTTGGAAGCAGAACAACATGTGTCGTCGACAGGTGCAGGTGTAGTACTGCTGGTAGTAGCAGTACTACCAGTAGAGATGGTATGTTTCTCTATGAACATGGGCCTTACTTTTTTGGACCATTTATCAATTTTCGAACAAACGGAATGAGCAGCAGCTACGTTTGGCTACATATGGAGCGTTAGTGGAATTCCCGCGAGAGAGTAACGGTTAATGTGATTGGATGTTAATTCATTTGACTAGGCTACCTGTATTTGACATTGTGTTGTTATTTCGCTGAACACGAGATGGTTTAACTCAGACGAGAAAAAAACCTCACCCAAATGTATAGCCTTGTTGGAAAATATAAATGGACTGTTTGAAAATGTGAATAATTTATACATATATATTTTGTTATTTCATATTATTTAAAAAATGTGAATCACATTTTCATTTGGCGTACCCCAGTTTGGGAATACCTGCTCTAGAAAGCAGAGTACTTGATGATATGAAATGGAAACAGCGTTGTTTATTATTATTTAGTTTCATGCACTAACCTTAACCCCTCGGAATGAATACCTACACTTAACCCTTTGAGTTGTTTCTGTTTGATCTCTGTAACCACGCGGGAAAAAATTTGTCAAATATCGACGTTTGTTCATTTACGTCAAATCCCCAAGTGAAACTATGAGATCAGGTGGAACAATT